>NC_083532.1:694062-1003593 GCF_032362555.1 Amyelois transitella | reverse complement strand
AAGAGAAGTGATTTTCTTGTAAGTATGTTTGTATTTTAAGTACTTAACAATAGGTACTCAAACATCTAACATTTTATATACAAAGGGAGTGTGAACGGGACTGTTGGAGTGGGAAGGCCTAGACGATAGTACGTCCAGGCGAGAGGTTAGGTCAAGAGTACCCGAAACCGACGTATGCATAGATTCTGTCAAATGCATGCATGCATATAATCATGTCTTCATCCTTTAAGAGGTAGACAGAGCAAACAGTGCATAAGACTCATAAATACAGGCTACGTGTTCCCGATTCCTCCACAAGGTATCCAGAGCCCAGGGTCCGCCTTCCGACATAGCAAATCATAGTGTCTTTATTTTTTGTCGCAAAAATGCCAGTAGCTAAAACAAAATTCCAAAAAAAAACGAACAAATTTCAAACATGGAACGCTCCATTGTCTCACGTCCGGCGAGCATTGGCGCGGAAGGCGGGAAGACGCCGTTGATTGGTGCAAATTGAATTTGGAACGCGGGGCCCGGGGGGAGTATTGTCGCGTCGGCGATCGCTCGCTGATTGCTCGTTTGCGGCGGTAGGATTTTGTGGACATGACATTTTAATTTTGACATAAGTAGTTTTCCCGGCACCAATACAGAAAAAGAATAGGACCACTCCATCTCTTACCCATGGATGTCGTAAAAGGCGACTCCATTAGTCGCCTTTTACGACCGATAGGCTTACCAACTTGGGATTCTTTTTTAGGCGATGGGCTAGCAACCTGTCACTATTTGAATCTCAATTCTATCATTAGCTGAACGTGGCCATTCAGTCTTTTCAAGGCTGTTTGCTCTGTCTACCCCGCAAAGGATATAGACGTGACCATATGTATGTATGTTTGTAGTTTTTGAAATAAGATAACTGTGCCGTCTTAACTGAAAATCAGCGTTTTTGTACTCATTCAGTGCAAAAAGACCGCTGTGTTGTGACCATTTAGACTTTTTACAGCACACCTGTGTCAGTTTTAAGGATTTGTTATTGTTATATTTGTTTTGTGTCTGTAGCTCTGTCGTATAACATTTTATCTATTTTTATATTATATTATAACCCGGGACCTCCGGTGTCACAGACAAGCGTACTACCGCTGCGCCGTAGAGGCCGTCCAATATTACAATTTATTCTATTCTATATAAGTACTAATATAAAGCTAAAGAGTTTGTTTTTTGTTTGAACGCGCTAATCTCAAGAACTACTGATTCGAATTGAAAAATTATTTTATGTTAAATAGACTATTTATCGAGGAAGGCTTTAGGCTATATAACATCACGCTGCAATTTTTAGAAGCGAAGAACTAATGGAAAATGTGAAAAAAACGGGGAAAATTATTCATCACTTGAGGGCTTCAATGATGCCCAAAATAACTATTCCACGCGGATGAAGTCGCGGGCGCAGCTGATGATAAATAATATTATCATGATCATCATGTCGTGTGGAGTGCCGTGTGGTTCCCGGCACCAATACAAAAAAGAATTGGACCACTCCATCTCTTTCCCATGGATGTCGTAAAAGCCGACTAAGGGGTAGGCTTATAAACATGGGATTCTTCTTTTAGGCGATGGGCTAGCGACCTGTCACTATTTGAATCTCAATCCTATCTTAAAGTCAAATGGCTGAACGTGGCCTATCAGTCTTTACAAGACTGTAAGGCTCTGTCTACCCCGCAAGGGATATAGACATGATTATATGTATGTATGTATGTATGATCATCATTTCAGCTGTAGGACGTCCACAGCTGAACAAAGGTCTCCCGCAATGACAATACCATCTCGCTTGTTGGAGACGGCCTGCATCCACCTTTTTACCGCGGAGTTCACCAGATCATCAGTCCGTCTCGCGGGGAGATGTGGTTCTTGAATTGCAAATTCTTGTGATAAAATAACAGGTAGGTTAATAGTATGTAAGCCGAAAATTTCATTTTAAAAAGCCCTGTGCTATTAAAAAGAAGAAGTTTTATGGAGTTAAGCCGTTCTCTAATTATTATTTTTTTCTATGTGCTTGCATGCTTGCGAAATAAGGCAAGTTAACTAACTTCGGCAAAGTACTTAGAATCTTTAAAAATATTGATAACTGCTGTATTTGCGTGTGAAACGCTTATAAAACTATAATTTAAAAATAAATATATATATTTAGAGTGCGCACATTTTCTGCTTTCTATAGATGACTATTCAATGATACACAATTTATATGGAAAGATGTAGCCTCTGCCTACCCATCAGGGAAAAAGACGTGATCATAAGTAAGTAGGTATATACGAGTAGGTACTAACTATAGATTTCTGAAACAAAAGTGCAGAGCAGACTTATCCATAGGTACTTAAGTTATGATAATTATTGGTTTCCTGACATACATAAATACATCACGTCTTTATTCGTTACAGGATAGACAGTGCCATGTTATCTTTGATAGTCACACTTTGCAAGCATATCATCTAAAATAAGTTCCCTTTAAATGTAATGTAAACTATTTCAAGTTTATCTCGTTCAACCTAAATTCATGAATAAAAGACCGCTCAAATTCATTTGCAGTAATTTCCAAATTAAATCACTACTAGCGCCATCTAACCGCCAGTTTCATGAATACAACATGACCACTTACATTATAGATGGCGGTGTAAGTAAATATATTGCCGCTTTTTATTGTAACAAGTTGCGAGTAGGGTTACCATTAAGTTTTATTAAAAAATATAAAAATTTAAACAAAAAAGTGTTTTAAATTCTATTCTATTAAAAATTGATTAAAGCAATAAGTTAACCTACCCGGGCGAAATAGGAAAATGTGACCGAAGAAATTGGCAAAAAATAAAGCGATTGATCTCCAAGTTCCGAATCTTAACAATGGCGGATTTTTTGACGTCAATGAAGTATAAAATATTTAATTTAGTTCCATTTTTATTTAAATACTTACATATTTATTTAGGTTTATTACAAACACTCTTATGATCACTGTTTACAAAATGCAAGGTACTTATCCATAGTGTATTTTTACTTGTTATTTATATGTTGTTCTTCTTAAATTTAAGAACTACTTAACACTTGTCGGTGGAGTCAAATGGAGCTTCCTCCATTCATCTCTTTTCCTCCGAAATTTGAAGACGGAATTATAACGTTAACATTCTTAATTTTTTCCTGGCAACTTCAAACATACGGTCACCCTATTAACGACCACTTTGCTTTTAGCAAATTACCCAATTCCTTTTCCAGCCATGTTTGGTATTTCGCGGCAATTTGGCTAATGTATCATAAACATTTTTCTGGCAATTTGCTACGGCTGCTGAGTGGGCTTATCTAGTGGCTTATATAATTGGAACATTTGTAGTTATTTATTTTGTGAAAAAAGAATATTAAAATACTTACGAGTATTGAAAAAGGCAAGAATATTTGTCTTAATTTTCTTTTCTAATTTTTGATTTTGTAACGTTTTTGACTTTGCCATCTCGGGACATAGCTATAACAATATTATTTAGTTGTATTGTATAGTTCTTCTGCTCCAGTCCAACCAATCCATTAATTATACGTTATTAATTATAAGAATTATGTACTTACTTGTGTTTAATTTTGAGGTGGAAATAAACTATCAGTTTTTTCAAGACTGTTGGCTCTGTCTACCCCGCAAGGGATATAGCCGTGATTAGGTATATTTATGTATGGAAATAAACTATTTTTTACTTCGTCAGTATATTTTTTCAAGTAGGTACATAGGTTTAACCATAGTTTTAAAATAAGTCCCCGCGCGCATCTGGACTCTGGATATAACTCGGGGTTAAGTTTTTTACTGTGTAATCTGCATTTAATATCATTAATTTATTTGTCTTACTCGGCGGCCAATTTTTTTTTTTTTCAACCAGCCTCAAGAAAAAGATTTCACAGCCATAACATACGTCCTTAACACAATGGCAATCGGAATAATTCGACCTTAACTCAAGATACAACAATACGCTTAGTTTAACTGCTGTATACGTTACGAAGATAGCTTTTTTATGTAAATAACAGTTATATGTGTGTTGAAAACGGTTTCAATGGATTCCTACAGGGCGGGGTTGAGTGGAGGATTTTTATAGAGATGTTATTACCGCGCTATAATATAATCATACACTTTCGAAAAAGGTATTTATTTATGTACACGAAATTATATACAGGATCATTTATTACAGTAATTCTAGTACAAAGGTGCTACTTATTTCAAAAGAAATCTCTTCCTGTAGATCCATGAGAGGAAAGATGAATTTTGAGCGGTATGGCGTGTGCATAAATAACATTTATCATACTTAACTAAAGATACATGATCCACGGTGAGTCAAATCATCGCGAAGAAACTTGCACATTCAGGAAACTGGATGTGAAACCATGAGCGATCCAATACGGGTTAGTTTACGGCTTTATGGTATAGCGAATTGTTGAGATGGTATGGTTATTAGAGGCCACATAAAAGTACACCAATTCTTCTTCATTCATTCATTCACACATTCACGTCTATATGCTTTGCGGGGTAGACAGAGCCAACAGTCATAAAAAGACTGATAGGTCATGTTCAGCTGTTTTTTGTATACCAATTCCTATCGATGTGTTTTACATTTATGTATATGGCCCATTGTTTTCGTACACAGATATACGATACGATAGTACGCAAAAGGTCAATGCATGGCCGACAGGATTTGAAGCATGGAACCTTAGTTTTCAAGTTTCTTTAGAATAATAATATGAAAAAACAACTCTATGTTTATCAAAAGAAATTTAATCTGTATAATGTTTTCGACTTGCAACTTGACTTGTGGCGGGTTGCTCTCAGAGTTACCAATTGTATTTTCCAAATCGCCAAACCAAATTGAGCTTTATTTTCATCAGCATAAGAATTTATTGACCGTATGTAATGCGAGTACGAAACAGATTTTCTCAAATATTGTAATGGCGCCAAATCTCCATGAAAGCGGATCCAAATCGGCCATATTGAATTTTATTTGGCGCCTTTTCTTTTAGAATTTGTTTCAAACAAGTGATGAAAAATCTAATATTGTTTAAATTATTTCCTAACATATAATTGAAACTTGACTAGAAAATTTAAGACATGTACTTATTACCTAATGTTAAATATAAAATGTCTCATCTTAATATCAATGAAATATGTAGGCAATATTACTCATTCATTCATTCATATGATCAAGTCTATTTCACTTTCTATCATGAAAAGACTGACCGGCCACGTTCAGCTGTTTATCCAAATATTTGTAAGTCCAAATGCAACCTACTTACAATTTTATATTCGCAATGCAGTTTTGTTGTCTATCTCTAGGTTATTAAGCAATGTATAATAATCATAAAAAATATAGCCTCGATAAAATTGATACGATTATAATGGGGTGAATCTATAGGGGTGAAATTGGGGAGTAATAGATGATTAATTTTAATATCGCTATAAAATGTAGAGATGAGGTCGTAGTCCTTTTCATAATTATGTTTTTATCACCACGCTTAAGGAGTACATACATACATATAATCACGTCTATATCCCTTGCGGGGTAGGCCACGTTCATTTGTTTGGCTTAATGATAGAAACTATTTGAACCTCTAGTTCAAATAATGACAGGTTGCTAGCCCATCGCCTAAAAGTTTATAAGCCTATCCCTTAGTCGCCTTTTACGAGATCCATGGGAATGGGACAGAGTGGACCTGTTTTTTTAAGTTTCACTTTAAGGAGTATTAAAGTTAAACAAGTCTTGCATACGTATATGTATAATCTATACTAATATTATAAAGCTGAAGAGTTTGTTTGAACGCGCTAATCTCAGGAACTACTGGTTCGAATAAAAAAATTATTTTTGCGTTGAATAGACCATTTATCGAGGAAGGCTTTAAAATAAATAAAAATAAAAATATATTTATTGCCAAAAACATTTACATACCGCTGTTACAAACATAACTTAACTAATTATCAAGTTTTGATATAAACAATCTTATAATTTTACAATAATACAAACAATGTACGCTAACAGAAGCTTATAAAAATATTATTGTTTTTAACGTGACCTAGAATAATGTTGAGGGTAGAAGCAATAAGTTTGGTAACAGCAGATATCGACGGCTACTCCCCGCACTAGTAAAAACTGTGTTGCGGCAGAGTAGTTATCATCGTCCGCAGTGACCATTTTACATTGACCCATGTACGGCTAATAGGCGCTTTACAAAACAGATCTATTTAAAATTGGTTTATGTGGTGACAATAATAGTATACGCAAGATTGTCAGATAAAGAATATACTTAACAACAGGATATAGTGATGTAATTTAATTAATGGTTCAAATTCTATTACTAGGTAACCAAGTTGCTTAATATATTTTGTACCAATAAACTATTAAAATATATTTACTAAGTATATGTACATTGATAAAATAAAAGTATTTACTTATATAAATATTTAGTAATTGTTTACTAAAATTATACCATATAACTGTAGATTATATATATTTATTAATAAGTATAATTTAGTATATATATATATATATATATATATATATAAACATATATTAATACACAATTCACATATATATTCTAAATGCGCGGTTTGGTTAGATTTTCTGTAGCTTGATAATCTAACGTTAATAAGTAATTAGTGACCAGTTTTTTGCAAGACCTGAATGTTTCATCCCTAAGAGTTTGAGCAACCACGCTGCCTATTTTATTATATATCCAGGGACCCAAATATGAGAAACAGTTACGAGCAAATCTAGTTCTGGATTGAGGGACCATGTAAACAGTAGCAACCCGCCTGCGTGAGATTACACTGGGAGGTGGAACCTTATGTTGTCTCAAAATGACTTGTTTTACAAATAGTTGACGCACGGTTAAAACTGGAAACACTTTATAAAGTTCAGTTGTTGAATAGTCAAATCTTTTAAAATTTAATATTTTAATTATTGCTCGTTGCGTCCGTTCTATTTTAATAAGATTTGTCTTATTGGCACTTCCCCAGGCTGTAATACCGTACTCCAATAGGGACTGACAAAGTGAATAATAAACTATTTTGTTTGTGGCGTAATCACGTATGTGCCTTATTTTTTTTACTATGCATATTAGTTTTCTTACCCTATTACTGAGTACTTCAGTTTGGTGTTTCCAGTTTAAGTTACGATCAATCATTATACCTAGGTATTTAATATATGGTACTGACATTAGACTATAACAATCACAAAACTCATTATTAATACATGTATCTGTGTGTAATTTAATATTTAGTCCAGTCGGTTGTCCACTAGCATTCATACTAAAAGTAATATATTTTGTCTTTTCGCAGTTAAGTGTAAGCAAGTTGGTATCAAGCCATTCCATGACAACCCTTAGACCATCTTCAGTCGCTTTGTGGACCTCCTTCCAAGTAGGCGCATTAAACAAGAGAACAGTGTCATCAGCGAAGGATATTATTTCAGAATTCTTTAGGGCGATTTTACTAAAATCGTTTAAATATACCAAAAATAGAGTAGGCCCTAGCACCGAACCTTGCGGTACCCCAAAGTTAATGTTTACAGATTCACTGATCACACCATTTATTTTCACGCATTGAGTCCGGTCACAGAGGTAAGACTTAAATAATTCCAACGTAATCCCACGTACACCTGCGCATTCTAGTTTTCGTAATAGCAAAGGAATAGAGACAGTGTCAAATGCCTTCGCAAAGTCCAGGAATACGCCTAAGCATTTGTTCTTTTTATCTAAATTGTAAGTGACATTATGAACTAGATCTTCAATAGCATTAGAAGTTGACAACCCCTCCCTGAAACCATATTGATTTGAAGAAAAGAAACTGTTAGCGTCAAGAAAACTTTTTAGCCGTGAGTTAATAGCCTTTTCAAGTATTTTGGCAATCACTGGAAGAAGCGAAATCGGCCTATAATTATTGACACTATCTCTATTCCCTGACTTGAACACAGGTATGACTATGGATTTCTTCAGCGCCTTAGGAAAGATACCTTTTGAGAAACACAAATTGCATAGATACGCTATTGGCTCCGCTAAATAGTCCGCACAGTCTTTTATAAGTTTAGAAGACACCCTATCCCAGCCAGTTGACGAGGTGGTTTTCAAAGAATTAATTATTTTTCTTATTTCATACTCATCGGTTGGTAAGAGAGTGAGGGAGTTCATTGGTCCAGACCTCTTCCTAAGTTTATCAACTAACTCATTCTCAGTTTTGCCAATTCTAGTCAATATTTTATTCGCAAGAGATTTTCCAGTATCAGCAAAATGTTCATTTACTATATTTACGGAGGCTATTGGAGTATTTTCAATATTTAATAGTTCAAGGGGTGTTTTAGATTTAGAGGTGATATTACATATTTGGCTAATAGTATTCCAAGTATTTTTTATATTGTTCCTATGTTTATGAATTTCTGATTTTTCGTAATCTGTTTTAATGTTATGTAGTAATCGGTTACAATAATTCCTGTACCTTCTGTAAGATATTTGTAAAGAAATGTTATTAGGGTCCTTTCTAAGATTTGCGTGCAACTTGTCTCTCCACCTAACACATCTGATTAGACCTGGTGTCATCCACGGTTTCCTATTATTTAGTCTATTGTTTATTTTCTGTGTTACCGAGCAATTTTCTAAAGTATCCGTTAATATTTTCAAAAATACATTTATAATTTCTTCAGGATCTGTATTTGAATAAAAGCCTGACCAATCCCAGTTTTTTAGATGATTTATGACCTTGTTATAATCAATTTTAGAAATAGTTTTATTTGCTGTATTGACCGAAGGTGGACTATTTATCGATAATAAAACAGAGCAGTGATCAGTAATAGTAGAGTTGCAAACCAGTGTAGTAGCTGTATTCCCTATCTTAATAAATGAATGATCATAGCATTTTGATTCCCGAGTTGGAAATATATGGCTAGGCAAAAGACCATGCATTGATAACCGATTCAGATAATCTGGAGTTCTCGTGTCAATATTTCCCTCTTTTATGTCCAAATTTATGTCCCCAGTCACTATAATATTTTTAAAATGTTTAAGTTGACGCAAAACTTTATCTAGTGAGTTTTTGAACGAGTCTATATCATATACTGATGGGGACCTATAGATAGCTATTATGGCCTGTTGATTATTAATCTCAATAACCAGACAATCGGCATCCATAAACTCAGGCTCATAAGTTTTAACATGCAAATTTTCATTGACATATACTACTACTCCACTGCTCTGGTTAATGTGGTTTTTTGTTGAATGACAACCATAATCATTCATACCAGGAATATTGCTCAAATATGGGAGCCAACACTCCGTCAAGATAATCAGATCAAAATTTATATTTAGCCTTGCAAGATGAAGTGCGAAATCATTAAAATTACGATCATGCTTCGAATATTCTGAATAATAAAATAAATATCTTTAGGTTGTATAACATCACGCTGCAACTTTAAGGAGAAAAGAAATTATGGAAATTGTGAAAAAAAAACAGGGAAAATTATTCATCCTCCATCCGAAGTCGCGGGCACAGCTAGTCCCACATATATTTCACTACTTTAACATCACGCACGACCAAAACACAATTAACAAATAAAAAACACCGTTATAAACAAAACATTTTATTCAACAACCATTATAATTCCTGTAAGACATTTCACTCACAACGCACTAGCGTACTAAAACAATATAATGGATAACTTAAACAAAGTATCTCGCCTTTGGAGAAATTTGCAAACCACGCAGAATGAAAATTGTCGAGTCAGCCATTTTGCAAGGTAAAGAGTCAGCCATTTTGCAAAGTCTAATAATGCAACATACAATGCGATTTAAACATAACTTCATACATTATTACAATACACTGCATATTACAAAGTCCACATTTTCAATGTCTGTATGTATGCGCTAATCTCGGTAAGTTGTGGACGGATTTTGTTCCCGCTTGAACTGTTGGAGAGAGGATTTTCTGAGGAAGGTTTATACATATATATAAATGCTACCCGTGCGAAGCCAGGGGCAGGTCGCTAGTACAATCAGCCATCCAATGTGACAGACTGCATTCAACATTGGGAAATCATCAGAAAAATAACTCAAAAAAAGGTGCGTCATTGCTATGAATCTTTTTCGCCAACAGATGGCGCTAAAACTTTAATGTATTAGTTATAGCGCCATCTATTGATGCTATTGCGCAACATAAAAGCAACACTATTTACCAATTGCAAATTCTCTCATTTTCAAACTAACAATATTTAACACTGTAAATTTTTATATATTTTTGCAGTTTATCGCAGCTAAAGATTGTGACAACCATTGTATTTTTAATTTAATCAAATAAAGCGTACTTTTATAAATAATACCATCAAAAGGTCAGGCCAAGAGTGCCCGAAACCGACGAGTTTGCATGAAAAGAGTTATGAATGTGGATGAAGCGAAAGAAGTATGCAGGGTCCGTGGTAAGTGGAAACATGTGGTCTCTGCCTACCTGTATGTATGTGAATAATAATTTACAAGTAAAAAAATTTAATTTAAACTTTTTAAAAGAACCTTCGCACCGACGTTAATTTATTGACCATTATATTATAAATAAAGGAAGCCCTACAATTACACTTTTTAAGTGAAATAATAACACATTACCGAACACTGCTTATTATCACATTTCTTTTCTGGAAAAGTTCACGCATTTTGGGCACTAGGGTTATACATACAATTATGGCTTTTATTTCTTAAAAACACATAAATATAACGAAAAATTGTTGAAAAGAAAACTAAAAAGAAAACAGTTTTCATAAAACAATATTTAAATTTGTCAAAAGTCTCTGTCTATACCGCGCTAGGAATTAAGACGTGAACGCGTGTATATTGTATTTATTGTCATTTATATTATTAGGGTGGAGCGACAATTCATAATTATTTTTTTTAAATGAGCAAAATATTTGGATGTTAATCTTAAAAATGTTCGAATATAAAATGGATCTACCTCAAAACTTTAATACTCAAGTTATTAACATACGTATGAAGAATTGTATACACAAAGAATATCCTGAATTATTTAATTTTAAAATATATTTATTAATAACATATTTATTTATTTTTTATTGCAACAATTACAATTTGTAAAGTACAAGAGGCGGACTTAAAGCTAATAGCATTACCTATCTAACAGTCTACCAATTCTAGTCTATTATATTCTGGTCAAAAATAATTGTAACAGTATACATATATGAATCTATATTACAAACAAACTTAATTTAGCACTTTTTATAAAAAAATTTTGGAATAAAATAAATATATAATTCATAAATATAATTAAATAATATATATACAGGTAAAGGGTCAGGTCAAAAGTACCCGAAACCGCCGAGCTTGCATGAAGAGAGTTATGAATGTGGATGAAGCGAAGGAAATATGCAGAGATCGTGGCAAGTGGAAGAGGTAGTCTCTGCCTACCACTCCGGGAAAGAGGCGTGATTTTATGTATGTATGTATATATAATTCAAATTGCCGCTCCACCCTAGTACAGATTAAAAATCAATAAATTAATATAACAAATTAAATACAATTACAACTCTTCCCTCTCTTCCTCGGCCGGCAATTCCTCCTCATCATCAGCAATGTCTCCGAGGTCGGGCGTGGGGGGAGCGAACCCTCCGAAGCCGTACGGGTCCGGCCCGTGGATCTGAAATTCAATTTCATACATACATATTTGTTACATACCTTGAGGGGTAGACAGAGCTAACAGGGTTGAAGAGACTGATTTCATACATACTTACACATTTATTACATACATACATTTAGACTATACATATACCTACCTTGCAGGGTAAATAGATAGATAAAACTCTTTATTGCACCATAAGAGAAAACATACAAAACAACACAAAATAGAGCTAACGGTCTTGAAGATTGATTTTATACATACACATTTATTACATACATGCATATAATCTCGTCTATATACATTGTGGGGTAGACAGAGCTAACAGTCTTGAAAAAACTGATAGGCCACGTTCAGCTGTTTGGCTTAATGATAGAATTGAGTATCAAATAGTGACAGGTCTATTTAGAAATTAAATATTTATTTATTTACTAGCTAGCATATTTATTTATTGAATCTCAATCTATCTTAAAGCCAAATAGCTGAACGTGGCCTATCAGTCTTTACAAGACTGTTGGCTCTGTCTACCCCGCAAGGGATATAGACGAGATTATATGTGTGTATACTATCAAAGGCTTACGTACGAAAATTTACAATACCATCAGCAAATGCTGTAATCTATACTAATATTATAAAGCTGAAGAGTTTGTTTGTTTGAACGCGCTAATTTCAATAACTACTGGTTCGAATTGAAAAATTGTTTTTGTGTTGAATAGACCATTTATCGAGGAAGGCTTTGGGCTATACAACATCACGCTGCATCTTTAAGAAGCGAAGAAATAATGGAAAATGTGAAAAAAAATACGGGGAAAATTATTCATCCTTGAGGGCTTCAATGATGCCCAAAATAACTATTCCATGCGGACGTAGTCAGAGGCACAGCTATTCGTTTTATATGTCAGTCAATCAGTTAAGTGTCCACTTTTATATACATATTAGCCAGTCATACATGGTGACGGTCAAGAATTAGGCGGAGTGTTATAATTATTATTAGCGCCATCTAGTGGAGTGGAGACCCAGTACATTAATCAAGTGAGGAGCAGGGACGTGATCTTTATGTTTTTCGAAAATCCACACAGATGTCGCTAGTGGTTACCAAAAAAATGTCAAAGTCATACATATCGTCACGTCTATATCCCTTTTGGGGTAGACAGAGCCAACAGTATCCCTTAGTCGCATAGTAGTGCTATTCTTAGTTTTCAGTCGCCTTTTCAACTTGTTCGAAGTATATCTTTAGATAGTCTTCTATATTGATCATTAATATACTTAGGTGGTTGATTGATAAGTATTGATTGATTCATACTCACTTTGACATACTCCTCTTCCATCTCCCGAGTCCAAGTGGTGTCCTCATCAGTGGGTAACATCCAATCTTCACAATATTGGGCGTGTTTGAAACATATCTGGAAGTAGAGTTAATTATTTTTAATAGGTATATGAACATACATACATACATGTGGTCACGTCTATATCCCTTGCGGGGTAGACAGAGCCAATAGTCTTGAAAAGACTGATAGGCCACGCGAAACTATTTGGCTTAATGATAGAATTGAGATTCAAATAGTGACAGGTTGCTAGCCCATCGCCTAAAAAAGAATCCTAAGTTTCTAAGCCTATCCCTTAGTCGCCTTCTATGATATCCATGATGAGAAAGAGGAGAGGAGAGAGGGAAAGTCCTATTCTTTTTTGTATTGGTGCCGGGAACCACACGGCACAGGTAGGTATATGAAATGTAGATATTATAGCCAAATATCTGAAAGGTCAGTGCGAGTTTAATTCGATCATCAAAAACCATGATATAAAAATGATAAAAAGGATAAAAGGAAGTGTGAACGGGACTGTTGGAGTGGGAAGGCCTAGACGAACGTACCTTGATCAAATCGGAGACGTTCCAGCGAAAGGTCAGGTCAAGAGTACCCGAAACCGGCGAGCTTGCGTGAAGAGAGTTATGAATGTGAATGAAGCGAAAGAAGTGTGCAGGGATCGTGGCAAGTGGAAAGATGTGGACTCCGCCTACCCCTCCGGGAAGGAGGAGTGATACTGATATAAAAGTGAAGAAACTAATGGCGTCATCCGAAACGTCACACGCTACCGGCCAATCACAGAGCGTATGTTAAAGCGCACTAGCAAAGATATCATTCAATACATTTACGCATTTAGTTGAACCGATTTTGATGGGGTTTTTACAAAAAGTGTTTGTTACACTTAGAAACTTCTCAAAAAAGGAGGATAACGATAGGAGGCGGTTCTCCTCTCCGTTCTTATTTTGCAATTTCTTTTTTACAATATAAGTCTGTAAACCTGTTTTAGTGACGTTTAGGTAAAACGTCGTCGTAAAAGGTAAGAATCTATAGCTATACATCCATATAATCACGTCTATATCGCTTGCGGGGTAGACAGAGACACCTTGAAAGACTTATAGGCCACGTTCAGCTGTTTACAAGCATACTAAGTTTTGACCCTATTGTTTAATTGACTTTCACGACATTCATAGAAAAGAGACTGCCTTATTCTTTTTTATATCGATGCCTGGAAACACACGGCACATATGTATGTATGTAAAGTTTTTGAGTCAAGCACGCTAAGTTTTTCACCTGTTGGTGACAAATCTCACCTCCCTCTCTGCGTCCGGCATGACATCATCTTCTGGCCTGTTCTTGTAGAGATCTGTGATCTCATCTTCATTCTCCTCAAACATCCTCTCACACTGTAAACAAAAAATAATTATAGTTGAATAGAATAATATATTATATTATGTAGATTTATTATCAAAATTGGACACAAGGTATCACTTATTGACGTCACATCACTTAAATCTAATTATATCTACTGCCGCTTCCGAAACGCATGTGTAGAAAAAGCGGCGGAACAAACTACACAGCAGCATTTTCAACGGGACGTCAATTTACAAACATAGATCTCTCAAAACTAAATCATGGAACAATGCTCATTGTCTACATAAAAAAAAATTAATAATTGTAAAACTATTGATTTCAATAGGAATATTTCGTCAAATAAATATGGATACAAAAATATATGTACACACTGTACAAATTATGTCAACATCATGTCAAAAATGCACAAGCATTTAAGAGGCCATTATGTCCAGCTCGGGCCACACATGTTTATCATTAATAAATTCTATGTGCTGTAATAGGCTTTCTTACAAAGCTCAATCATACATTTCAAGAACACTTTTTGGTAATTTATTACAAAATCTTATACAAACAATTAATCTAGTTGAGTGCTTAGGTAGTTAGCCATTCAGTCTCTTCAAGACTGTTGGCTCTGTCTACCCCGCAAGGGATATAGACGTGACCATATGTATGTATGTAGTTAGTAGCTTTTTGACAAATACTAATATCTTCTTCCTCCTGGCTTTAGTCCCGGTTGCATCCTCACCACTCTGGAGAGGAGCCCGGGGTGTGCCTTTGACCATGGACCCTGGATTGGGTGAGTCAGGTTTTTACACGAAGCGACTCCCCTCTGACCTCCGCTACCTTTGCAGGGGAACCTGACCCATATTGGAGCATGGTTCGTCTATAGAAGATTTTGTGACGTTCTTGTCAGACCTTGAATTTATTCAACATACATACTAATACATATAAATTAATTTTAATTTATTTAAATATAAAATAACGTGAAAAACTGCCTGCGGAGGCCTATTTCAGAAAGCTTTGAGTGACAGAGAATGCCTAGTGGCATTAAGTCCACCTGTTGTACATTTTACGTACATAAAAGTTAAATAAAAAAATATTTTCTCAATCAAATAATGCCAATAAAAAATAATTGAAAAAAGACAACGACCGCACCATCCTTTGGATGTCGTAAAAGACGACTAAGGGATAGGCTCATAAATTTGGGATTCATTTTTTTAAACAATGTGCTAGCAACCTGTCACTATTTGAATCTCAATTCTATCATTGAGCCAAACAGTTGAACAAGGCCTATCAGTAGTATAGTCAAGAATGTTGGCTCTGTCTGCCCCGCAAGGGATATAGACGTGATTATATGTACATATGTATATATGATTTTATACTCACATACATACATACATATGATCACGTCTATATCCCTAGCAGGGTAGACAGAGCCACCAGGCTTGAAAAGACTGATAGGCCACGCTCAGCTGTTCGGCTTAGTGATAGAATTGAGATTCAAATAGTGACAGGTTGCTAGCCCATCGCCTAAAAGAGGAATCCCAAGTTAATAAGCCTATCCCTTAGTCGCATCCATGGAAAACAGATGGAGTGGTCCAAATTAAGGTAATAGGGAACCGGACAACTTTTCAGATTGTGTTTAAAAATAATCTTTATATATTTATATATCCATAAAAAATAATATTTTAATTAAATAAATCTTTTGGAGTATTTAAAAACGTCAAAAACGTAATTAATTTAAATTTGCCGCGAAAACAGCACTTTACGTCAATTCGGATCGCGTGACGTCATATGTTTGGAAAACAAACTACAAGCCCTATTACAAGTGATCAGTGCTTGGATAATTTAAGTATTTTCTCGCAGATCTAGAAACATGCAAAACCCATTAATATCTAACCTTGAAAATCATAGAAAAAACATATGTGAAAATAACTTGGTAAACAATGAAACTAGTTTTAGGTTATGTTTTCTTTTGTTATTTCTTCAATCATTTCTGTTGTTAAGATAAACAAAAAGAGATTGAAATACTTACACAAATGTTTCACATTTCTAAATTCAGCAGAACAAAAGTCGGAATTAGTGGCAAAGAAACTGCCGAATGAAAATATCAACTTTTGGGAGATTTCTATTGTCGGCTTGTAACCTTGTTCCATGATAAAAGCTTGATAGGCGGCTTCAAGTACTTGCGACAACTTCTGTTATGACTATAGTACTTCAATTCGTAACTAATTACAATGAAATGTTTTTAGAAAAATGCAAATAAATCGTAGAATAACTCGAAATAACATACAAAGCAGTGTTGTTTACTTATCACTCATTACGTATGACGTCACCTACCTGTGATTGGTGTTTGGGTTCTTACGCTGCACAGATAAAAAATATTGGATTTATGCAACTTTATTTATTGATTTAAAATTATAAATCATTGTTATTTCTTAAAAATCTTTATTAAGTGATGTTCTTGTATAAAAAACTTTATTTTAAAACACATCTTAGATTTTTTTTCGATTACTGTCCGGTACCCTATTGCGCCGGGAACCACACGGCACAACACTCACATAGTACTCCAAGCTCTTGTTCAGATCATCGTCAGTCACGAACTTGGTCTTGGAGAAATCGGCGTTCATCTTCCCGTCTCATGATTTTATACTCACATACATATGATCACGTCTATATCCCTAGCAGGGTAGACAGAGCCACCAGTCTTGAAAAGACTACTAGGCCACGCACAGCTGTTTGGCTTAGTGATAGAATTGAGATTCAAATAGTGACAGGTTGCTAGCCCATCGCCTAAAAGAGGAATCCCAAGTTTATAAGCCTATCCCTTAGTCGCATCCGTGGGAAACAGATGGAGTGGTCCAAATTAAGGTAATTGCGCCGGGAACCACACGGCACAACACTCACATAATACTCCAAGCTCTTGTTCAGATCATCGTCAGTCACGAACTTGGTCTTGGAGAAATCGGCGTTCATCTTCCCGTCTGGCATCACCAGCTGCATGATGGCAAGTTTGCCGGTCGCCTTGTAGTAAACGCGAACGTATTCGTCCATTTTCTTGCCTGGAATTTGTAAAATTTTAAGTAGTCATTGATTAAAAAAAAAAAATTCATTTACAAAATATCCCGGCACAAATAAAAATAAATAAAAAGGACCACACAATCTCGTTCCTGTGGATGTCGTAAAAGGCGACTAAGGGATAGGGGAACAAGGGATTCTCCTTTTAGGCGATGGGCTAGCAACCTGTCACTATTTCACCTTAAGTCACCTTTAACGACATCAATGGGAAAGATTTTTATGTAATAAATGCTACCCGTGCTAAGCCGGGGCGGGTCGCTAGTTTGTAATATTACGTACATATAAACACGTCTATATCCCTTGCGGGGTAGTTAGAGCCAACAGTCTTGAAAAGACTGATAGGCCACGTTCAGCTGTTTGGCATAATGATAGAATTGAGATTCAAATAGTGACAGGTTGCTAGTCCATCGCCTAATAGAAGATTCTTTTAATTTTGTGGCGACATCTCTACGTCACAAATCACAAAAACAAAATCACATGACGCTAACAGTCAAAAACAGTGAAAAATCTAAATCACGCAAGCAAAGATTTCACGGATTGAAGCTATATGCTCCAACCTCCGACACAACATCGTGTAGTGCGGTGCCCCAGGCGGCACACCAGCCTGGCGGAAGATCTTCACTTTGGTAACGGTGGAGCAGAATCATTGCTCCCGCTACAGACATACATAATTATAGTCACGTCTATATCCCTTACGGGGAAGACAAAGCCAATAGTCCCGAAAAGACTGAATGGCCATGTTCAGCTGCTCGGCTCGGATGATGGAATTGAGATCCAAATAGTGACAGGTTGCTAGCCCATCACCTAAAAAAAGGATCGCAATTTTATAAGCCTATCCCTTAGTCGCCTTTTACGACATCCATGAGAAAGAGATGGAATGGTCCTATTCAATTGGAAATACAATACTCCCGCTATAATTTGTAATATTGTCGGACAACTTACAAATTCCGTCAATGACCTCTGAGATGTAGACGGCTGAGCGGTGAGCCGGCAGCTTCTGTTGTTGCGTGTTCCCGCTGGCGTCCATACGGAAGTTGCCCACCTGGAAACATTTTACCGGCAAATGACATGACTATCATTATACTAGCTTTACCGGCAAATGACATGACTTTTATTATCTTAGCTTTACCAGCAAATGACATGACCATCATCAAGCTAAACCTGAACACTGAATATGACCTTAGTCTTTTCAAGATGGTTTGCTCTGTCTAAAGATTTATAAAGTGGTGATTATAAGTATATACGCTACCAACCTGCTGAAGGGAGTTTATGATCTAAGGAAAATGAATGAATCATTATTCTTCTATTCTTGTGACCAAAATCTATTTTAATAATATGAAATTTATGCCCGGCACAAAAACCGTCACGTTTTATAAACGTGGTTATGGAGTACATACCTATACATTAATAAAATAATGTTTTATGTCACCAAACCACCAAATTATTTAGATTTACTTACATCTACTTTTTTCCATTTTTCCACGTTTTTTATCACAGCATTTAACTCCTCGAAGGTCGTCCGACATACTGGAAAAATATTACATTAGTATTTACTCAAAATTTAAAGAAAACTGGTTGATGATTAAAATAAATATAAACACAAACCTAGACACTTCAAATTTTTTGGATCTATTCTAGCCGATGCCAGAGAAATTAAGGCAACTATTAGGAGATATTGAATGTGGTATCTCATTATTCCTTATTTTCAAATTAATGTGTAAAATGGAAGAAAATTAATGATAAAATAATCGAAAATTGCCTCTACGTGGTAAAAAAGTTTATCTTTCTGTCAAAATACACGCACTTCAAGCTGATTGGCTGATTTCGACATTTTCGTTTTTTCGTATTTTGATTGGTCCGCGACCGAGACGTGCATCAAATGTATTGTAGTGAAACGGAACGTCATTTACATCTTTCGGAAATAAAAGATTTGTATAATATTATAACATCGTTTTTGTAAGCTTAGTCTAGACTTGAAATCTTTTCAATGATATATAAAATATATGAGCATACAATATACCGAAATCTAAATCATAGGAATGGAAAGGAACTGTGTTCAATTTCTGTGCTGAGATGCCTATCACGCATGAGGCATCATGCAAAAATTAGAATCGATCGATCAAATAGATAAATTCAATCTTTAAATATTTTCTGTTTTACATTGACATGTGTACTAGCAATATTTGGTATTAAATTGACATAGGTATCAGATTCTAACACGAACTAGAAACTACAAAAATAAATAACAGCGAGGAGCATGAGTTACTACATGTATACCTACCTACTTTTTTATCATTGAACTGGTTTGTTTATGATCAACAGGAAAAACGAAATATCACTTTAAAAACTTGTATATGTGAATGACATATTCAAGCTTTTATATTTGATTTAATACACAAAGTAAATATTTGGTAAATTAACAAAACTAATTCCATTGTCTAAAATGCAATCCGGAGCTACCAATAATTGTCAATTATTTGCCCTTTCTGCTCACCCGTTCTCCGGTTTTCCGCCTGCCGCCTGCCTCCCCGCTCCCTTCCCTCCAACCGACCAAATCCAAACCAACAGTTCGCATCCGATCCAGTGACGCGTTGGACGTTTGCTTTGCGGAATGAATATTTTTTTTGTGCATATCAAATCTTATAAAGTCCTTAAAATACCTTAATATTCTTGTTCATCACGTATTCAAGTGACGCCTCCGTGATTTTTGTGAAGAAAAACCCATATTTCAAGTAAATATACAGGTAAGTGAATGGTTGACAGATTGCGTCTTTTCTTATTTGTAGCTTTTTTACTCGTTTTAGTGAATTTCAGTTGCTATATATTTATTTTAAAGTATTGAGTATGAAATATTTGGACATTTAAGTTGTGCATATTACATGAGTAATGCACATACCTATATTTCAAACATACGTTACGCCCCATGAGCCACAAAAAACTTATTTTCCATTCCATTATTCCATTATGAGTTGTTTTATAAATATTATCAAATACAAAATACAGTGATGTGCATTCGAAATCTGAATTTCATAATGTGTAATCCGCGCGCTCTATCCACCAGTCAGCCACTTGGCAACGCGTTGTCCACTTACACTTGAACGAGTTCATTACAAAATAAAACTGAATGTTATTATATGTAACCGGCATTTCCCTTTGTTTTCCCTGTGAAATCGGCCCTTTGTCCTTCGATAGGGCGCTGGGTGCGCCGTGATCGTGGTACAGGAATTTCGCCTCTAGAAAAGTGCCATAATACATGATAGGTATACGTATACATTCACAGCTCGGGCTGGCCGCGTCGCTTCCGAATGTATGTGTTCGTGCGCTAACGTAGAGGACGTCGATGTGCTGGTGTAGTAGTTTGTTTATAGTAGCGGCCGACGCGAAATCGCCTGTATTTTAATGGCGGTAGGGCTGAGAGTCGTATGTGGGTCGTCGGCCTCGCCAGTGTTTGACTATCGATCTCCGCGGTGGCCAATGGCACATGTCGGCGCGCTCCTGCGCGGCTGCGCCTCGCCCCGCTCGGTGAAAGCCGGGCGCGCGATGCTCATTACATTACAAACTCTATATAACTGTATAGTTACATATCTTATCACCCTAAAAACTGTGCGAGCCCCCTTCTTACCGGTTAAGCCGAAGCCATCTTGATGCCTTTTTAGTTTTCGAATGATGATTTAAGTCTATGCATTGGCAGATATGATTCAAATTATGTTTTGTCGCTCTGTTTGTGGAGCGACCATCGTCATAGCGGGCGGGAGGGGAGGTAGCCAGAAATAGAATTGCGGGTTAGAACGAGCGACGTGGCAACGTCGCACGGCTCACCGTCTTGTCAGTGTCGGTTCAAAATGGCGTCTGTGCGTGATCGATACCGTGGAATTTGGGTTGAAAATGTTCAAATTAGTGATGTATTTGATCATGGGTTGGTGGGAGCTTCGCCCTGGGACCCTGGGGCTTACGCTCCGCACCCGGCCCCGGCTCCCGAACCGCTCAATGTACGTATCTCAACCATATTGCGCCGACACTTCGCCCTCCCCACATAAGTGCATATGGATATGCCTATCATACTTACATTGAACATTGCAATATCTGCTATCTATCATATGGTTAGCATATCCATATTGTATATTGGGATTGGGTTATCCTTAGTCCTGTAGATCATGTGCTATGAGAAACTTGTATGCGTCTACGTAAGTAGGTACATTTTTCAGGTTACGTAACAAGTAAGAGCAGCTGACTATAAAGATAGGTAATAGTTATAATCATCCAAAATTGCTAACTTATGAAGCAATATAGTTTAAATTGAGACGAGAAATCGTCCTGAATATATCTCATCATTAGTTTATTGCATCTGATAAATGGAAACAAAATGGCGGCGGTAGAATTACGACGCAATAGCGAACAAGGCTCGCGCTCGCCGATACGGCAACGCCGCATTCGCGTCTTTTCTTGTGAACAGTCACTTCGATAAGAAGTTTCAAGGCCAATATATCTTCGGCGTAACAATGGATAAAATTAACCGCGTTTATTTTGTTTATAATGAAGATCGCATGCTATTATGTTAAACAATTAGCAAATGCCGATTCTGATACATTATGTTCTACATACGCTGCGCACATCGTCGTTGTAATTGAGGTTAATACGTCTACAGTCATACAGCTTCGTTGTGTGGGTTTGAACCACACAAGTATTAACGCACACATATCTACCTGGGGATGGATAATAGATTAGTAGACACATACCTACTTGCATGTTGTGTGTAAATGCCGAGAGTTGCGTCATTAGCAGTTATATCCAACAACAGTAAACATTAAATGGACATTATCATGATTATAATGCACCATGTGATTTTATTTGTATCAGTTCAAGGATTTTGATATATTATTCGAGCGAAAATGCTACATAATTATTGATATTATTTATTTTCATTAGGTGAAGGTTGTTGGCTGGTACATAATGTATTCATTAACCTTCAATATTTGGCAGTATTTTTTCGCAGCATTTTTTTTACTATTCCTAAATTTTAAAAGAAAGAAGATGTAAGTAGATACTGTACCTCAGTGACTCTTAAGAGTTATTTATCTATCAATAACTTTAACTAGAGTTTTCAAGTAGTGTTCATAGATGGCGCTAGAAGTATCACATACGCTTAACTCAACTATAAACCCTTTAATACTTTTCCCAGACATAAAATAAATTTGGTGCGATTCTCACTTGTTTTATTCTGTTTTGTTAAATCATATTGTTTTATCCTTTAATGATTTTTAGTACTGTGTACGGTTTTTAATGTTTCTCATTACTTAATCATACTGCCACACCGAAATACTGTCTTACAGAGTAAAAAAATTGTCAGCTCTGATAGTAAACTGGTTTCTGTGTCCATATCTAAGATCATAAGCTACGTATTTCGATTATCCATTTACCAAAAATTGCCTTCATTCGGTACAGATAATTAATCCTGACAACTGTTTATTCCAAAAAAGGGGGACAAGGGGTTAAAAGAGGAGAAAAATGTTTGTATGGAAACCCACCCACCATCGCCACCACGTGGACGAAGTCACGGGCAAAAGCTAGTTCTATATATAAAACTACTACTGTTTTTTTTTTTTAAATATAGTTTTATCTATTTTAAATGTGAAAGGAATAATAAATAATTAACATG
This sequence comes from Amyelois transitella, assembly GCF_032362555.1. Lineage (NCBI taxonomy): Eukaryota > Metazoa > Arthropoda > Insecta > Lepidoptera > Pyralidae > Amyelois > Amyelois transitella. Next base: position 980,567 of record NC_083532.1, on the reverse strand, counting down.
CAATGTTTTAATTGAGCCAGATGACTTTTGTGAAGTATGATAGGTAGGTAATTTTTCGTTATTCTAAGAAGTTTTTTAAAGGAATGTAATTAACCCTTTTTATTATAGAAGTACATCACTTTAGGGCACTATAGGTCTTTAAATTGTACTCATAGTTTATGTAAATTTCTATTTGTAAACGACTGTTTGTTGCTTAAATAAAGATAAAAAATAAAATAAAATAAAAGGTTGATGACAAAATACTATAATTCTATCTTATGCTTAACATTTTAGTCTAGATTAGTACGGATTAGTTCTGTAGATTTTTTAAATAAATATTCACAATGATCTTATTTCAATTGTTGCTTTTAATCAGTTGCTGTGTTTTTTTTTTATTATCTGTGTGACCATGATCGTATTTCTTTATTTTTATAGGCTTACATGGAGAACCAAACTGCTTACATAGGCTTATAATCAAAATACATCAAAAAACCAATCAATGTTTGTTTAATTGTTTAAATACCCTTTAAAAGTTAATTTTGATGTTTAAGTGATGTCTAAAAACGTTTTTGTATCAAAACAAAATGGTTGTTACTTAACATCCTTACGAAAGTGTTCTTCTAAGATGCATATCTTCCCTCCATAACAAGTTTTTGTTGCCAAGGCAACCAGTCTCGCGGATCAGCACGTTATACAAATGCGCTTTTGCTGTAGTAAATTGACTCTTAACTACAGAAATGGCGGAGAACTTTGTAGAAGCTACCAGAGAGATATATAATATTTTAACTATTACTAACATTCCTCCACATTTTTCCACAACCCATTCCTGAAGTAGGCCACTAACCACGCGCACCTTTCATGCAAATATAGAAAGTGTTTTCGGCGGGAAAATTACATGTGAAGCCAATTTGCGCTCTCAGTCGCAACTGTTGTATAATTTTAGAGAAAGGAGATTTGTTTTGGTCCACCACCTCTGAGGAGTTTTGTGGCATTTCATATCGCGGCACGTCCGATTCGCTCGCTATTATTCTATGGCGACGTTGCCGCACTGCAACTGAGCTGGGCTCGATTACTTGGCCGGCCGCGGGCCTGCGGTGGATGGAGGTGCTGAAGCAGTCAGTCGGCCGCGCAGCTCAGTGCGCGACGTTCGTACGCGGAGGGCTCCACTTGCATCCCCCCAATCCGAGTTGGTGCTTGCTCGCGAGTGGAAGCGAGACAACACGCAATTAGAGCGAGCGGGAGGTGTGTGAGAGAGACCGTGCTATGGCAGTGTCGCAACCTCGCCCACCTGACCGTGTTGATGCCGCGCTCGAAAAAGTTGCGCCGTTGCGCTATTTGAAGGCGCACGGATGTGCTCGCCCCGAGCGTACTGTGACGCTTTATTATCATAATTTTTTATCTTACAACTGTTTAATAAGTTACAAAACTCGTTTTCGTCCTCATGGTGAAGATTTTCACGATTTGGCATTAAGGATTCAAGGGTATGTTAAGTTTTAATTTTTTTTAACCAGATTGTCTTATCTATGTCACGTAGATACCTGTGACATATTGCTATTCAGTGCTTATTGTTATCTTGTCTCAGAGCATAGGCCTCTGTCTCGTTTTTATTATCATTGATTCTCATGACGATCTGCGGCGCGATGTAATTGTTGGTATTTAGTCGCCATTTTCTACGTCGGTGACGAATACCGCCGCGCCGTCCTCGTTTCACCCGGGCCGCTGTAAAGCGGACTTTACCACTCTATTCTGAAAGATGATTATCCTCAATCAAACTAAACTTTTTCTTTATGATCTGCTCGCTATGATTCACATTGGAAATAATAATACCTAAAATTTCGTGAGAGACTGTACCTGACGTGCTTTGAATCAATGCCGGACCACGAGTCGTGGAGATAGCGCTATAGTAAAAAAGGCGGGACAAGACTACCAACGTTCAATGTGTTAATTCTGTTGCCAAGTGCCAAGATGAAAGTTTCACAAAACGCATTTTGCGCCGCCCGTTCTATGTAGAGGTGCACCTAGGCGGAGTGTTATCGATTTGTGTACGTTTTCCGCTATAAATAAGTACGAGTTTGTGTCATCGGCGTTGCTGCCGGACCGGTTTTATGAACGAACCTGTGTGTGGGTGCTCTGACCGAAGCATTTTAAATTCCAAATTGGAGCCTCGAGTTTATGCCTATTTATTGAGCGTTTGTAAAGTGGCTTTATCTTGTAATTGCGTAATATGCATCATATTTCAAAAGAACATTCGTTTGATACGATATGACGAAATTGACTCAATTCTGAATACATGATAGAAATAGCCCAACCCTATTTAAAAAAAGCCTGTCAAAAACATAACATGTCACTGTCATTTTGTCAAGAATATTTTTTTTACCGTATTCCCGCTTTTTTCATTTCAAGAGAGCCAGTGTGTGACGCGTTCGTTAGATTTTTTTAATCACCGCTAGGAGTAAATATTGTTTTAATTGATTTTTTTTAGTCAGTCAACCTGATAAAACTTTGTGTAGATAATCCAAAAATATTCTGGTAAGTGCAGTCGATTACGTAACTAATAAAATACATATGTCTAGTAGTGCACATGGGTTTCATTAATATTATTCTGCTGTTTTATTGAATTGTAGGTTTAATAATCTATCTAGATCTATCAAATTAGAAAATAACTTCCATTGCCTACATAACCTCTAAATCAGAAAGAAAAATACTTTTTATTTTCATTGTTTTGAATGTCTCTCATTACTGAGCACATGTTCTTTGTCAATTATTTGTTATTTACGTTAACATTAAATTTAAAACCAATTTTATTTGTGCCAATTGAATAAGTCACTCGAAAGCGAATTGCCTTGACCCAGTAACAAAGTACTGAATAACCAACATAATGATGTTTAATATTGACCAGTTTGCATACAAAACAATTTAGACAAGCTGTATTCTTTGCCTTTTAACTTTATGTAGGATTATAAGTTGAAACTTCAATGATAGAGAGCCAAGACAAGTCACATGTCTTATCAATGTTTGAACAGCCTCTAAGAGCAATATAGATTTATGTTAGTTGCCCCTGTGAGTAGGAACTATAATTTGCCCAACTAACCTAACCTATATTGACAAATAGTGTGCATTGTCATGTCAACTGACTAACCTGATCCATGAACCATTGTTAAGGGGGTGAGGTAACTGAGACTATATATAGCCATAAGGAAGAAGAGTATGTATAGGTTATCTTGCATATTAGGATTCTTCCAGTCTTTAAATAACCTAAATTGACTTCTAAAAGTGAACATTCATACATACATTCATGTCTATATCCCTTGCGAGGTGAACACCACCAACAGTCTTCAGAAGACTGAAAGACCACTGTCAGGTATGTGGCTTTATGAAGGAATTATGATTCAAAGAGTGATAAGTTGGAAGCCCATCGCTAACAAGAGGAATCCCAAGCTTATCCGTTATCCTAAAAGTGTTTATAGGCTATGTGTCATACTGGAATGTTTCTCTTATAGGAGGTAATGACAGCCGCATTTGATATGATTATTTATTAGATGTCACATGCCCTTTCATTCCTCTTTTTGGTACCGAATGTACTGAAAATCCATGTGTTTAACCATTAATTCTTGCTACTTTCACTGTACTACTCTTTAAAAAGCTTTGTGCAATTCCTAAAGTCTTATTATTTCATTTCAGTCCAACAAGATCATAAAATTTGTCTCTCCACTATGACATGATGTTGGCTCAAAACTCCAATTTATAATTGCTATATTTTAATTTTTTTTAAACCAATTTTTTTGCTTAAATATATTTATTCAATTTATTTTAAAAGAAAAATCACTAGGTTTTAGATACTTCAGAGACTTTTAAGACTTACCACTTAAATAGATGAAATTTTAAGTGTTACATTATGGATTTTATGTAATGAAACCACAATATGATTCAGTTGTGTGATGATGACATTTGAAATCCAAGACCATTATATGACACATGCTCACCATAAGTTCCCAAATCACTAAACTTAATATTTGTATCTTAAATCTGTCTACCCTGTAAGGGATATTGACATGATTATATGTATGTATAAATCATATTTGTAACCTGAGATTTGATTTACATCTTTATTCATTAAGTTCTTGTAACTGTGTAAATTAATGATAAATTAGCAATAAAGCTGTCACAAACAAACAAATAATTTGTTATTAACTATAATAATTACACATTCTTGAGATCATTTTCAATTCCTTGACATTTTTAGTTTGATTTAATCTACAATAGCCTATAAATACTCAGGACCTTCATTTATATCAAATACAACATATTTAAAAAAAAATCTGATCAATATTGAATTTTATTCTTATTAAACAAGTTTATAAAAAGAAATATGTTAAATATTTTTGCTCTGTCTATTACATACATACATACATACATAAAATCACGCCTCTTTCCCGGAGGGGTAGGCATCTGTCTATTACCTTACTTAAAATCTGATCATGATCTGACCAGCTGTCTCCAGCTATGATAACATCATCATAGTACACGCATACTCCTTGTATGTCACTTAACATGGTAGTATTTAACTCATGACATTCAAAAACCCTTTTTCACTTTGTCTGGAATGTGGATAAATCTTTGCAATATTGGATTTTCAAAATTGGATTAAAGGTATCACTTATTGACGTCACTTTCTAAAGGGACAGACACATTCTAAAGGGTTATTTCATAAAATTTATTGAATTGTTATCTCCTGTAGAACTTAGATATAGCCGAATCATTTATATATGAATAAGCATGATATTGTAATAGAAAAGTGTGTGAAAGTTTAAATATTTTTTCAAAAACTGGCGATTTAAGTGTAACAGAAATCATAAAATAAATTTTGACTCTATGTCTGGTACGTTATAACTTCGAAACTTCTCAATGGATTTGAACGCGTTTTTCACAGGAAGATCATATTATAATTAGCATTGTCGAAACTTGTGTGAAAAAAGAAGTTGTGGTGAATTGAAAATTTATTTGAAGCACCGTTTCAAAACATTTGTACCCTATGTTATGCCAGGTTATATTCTACTTGTGTACTCTAATTTTATGATTATCCGTTCAATAGCTTTTTTGCGTGAAAAAGTAACAAACATGCATCCTTGAAAACTTGTATTTATAATATCAGTTGGTTAGATGAAATGTGGCCATGTTAGCAGTCAACTGATGATGTGTTCATCACTTTCCAGGTGACGAGGTGATGGTGTGAAGCATTAAGATGATGAAACGCACAGGGGTCCCTCGTCTCGGGCCTGAAGATCCAGCGCCCATGCCGTCTCAGGTTCCAGCCCAGGTATGTACATACACACATACATAAATAAAATCACGCCTCTTTCCCGGAGGGGTAGGCAGAGACTACATCTTTCCACTTGCCACGATCTCTGCACACTTCCTTCGCTTCACCTACATTCATAGCTGTCTTCATGCAAGTTCGGCGGTTTCGGGTACTCTTGACCTGACCCTTTGCCAGGACCTCCTTAATTTATCAAGATACGTTCGTCTAGGCCTTCCCACTCTGACCTTTCCCTCCACAAAGTAAAGATACTATATATATATATGTATATATTATTATCATACAAAGCAATATGTAGGGTAGTTGAAAAGCTACAGTTTTCCATATTCATATAATTAGGTCTATATCCCTTGCGGGGTAGACAGAGACATCAGGCGTGACTATATGTATGTATGTACATATATAATTCAGTAGATAACCCGTGACGGAGTAAAAACAAATAAACTTGCCAATTATGTAATTAATATTAGTTGGTATTATTATTTAATAATTCAAAGAATGAATGAAAAATTAAAAGACTTTAAGACACTTTTTCATCATGGTGCGTTGTGTGGTAAATACCACGACAAATATGCATTTAGGTAGGTACCTACATCAAATTGTTAAAGTTTAATGTTTCTTACTATTAGAATAGAATAGATTGATTTTCAAAATTGGATACAAGGTATCACTTATTGACGTCACATCACTTAAATCTAATAATAACTACTACCGCTTCCAAAGCGCATGTGTAGAAGAAGCGGCGAAACAAACTACACTGCAGCTTCTATTATATTCTCTTTAAATGTTAACTTTAAATGTTATCATTGTTAGTCACATATAGAATTGGAAATGTACCAACTACCTACCCATATCGTCTCAATAAGCTGGTTGGGCTGCGCATGAGTGCATTGACTGCGAATATGAATTGACGTCGATGCGCCTTTATTATTGGAAGCTGTCATAGATACCACACGAAAAATGTCGACGTATTTAAAAAGACTTATTAGAATAGATTTATTTTCAAAATTGGAAACAAGGTATCACTTATTGAAGACACTTCACTTAAATCTAATTATAACTACTACCGCTTCCAAAGCGCATGTGCAGAAGAAGCAGTGGAACAAACTACACTGCAGCTTGTTCACTCCGTATCTTTTCCATGGATGTCGACTGAGGGATAGGCTTATATACTTGGAATTCCTCTTATACTCTATGAGATAGCAACCTGTCACTATTTGAACCCTGTCACTCAATTCCATCATAAAGATATACAGCTGGACATAGCCTTTCAGTCTTGAAATGGTATATATATCTCATAAAAAATAAAAAAAGATAGATATATATATCGCACCACCAACTTAGTTTTTCTGTTTGGTCAGCTGGTCGACTGGTAGAGAATGCCTAACGGCATTAAGTCCGCGTTTTGTACATTTATTTTTGTGCAATAAAGTTTTAAATAAATTAATATATATGTATATCTATCACTGACAGAGCCCTGTTTATGTATGTAAATTAAAAAAAAAGCTAAAACAATTGTTCTGTGCTGTGTGGTTCCCGGCACCATAAGAAAAAAGAATAGGACCCCTCCATCTCTTCCCTATGGATGTCGTAAAAGGCGACTAAGGGAAAGGCTTACAAACTTGTGATTCTTTTTTTAGGCGATGGGCTAGCAACCTGTCACTATTTGAATCTCAATTCTATCATTAAGCCAAAAAGCTGAACGTGGCCATTCAGTCTTTTCAAGACTGTTGGCTCTGTCTACCCCGTAAGGAATATAGACGTGACCATATGTATGTATATCAATCACTGACAGAGCCCTGTTTAGATGTATTTTAATAAAAAAAAAAAATTAAACAATTCGCTTTATTACAAAAGCACCTGTTATACTTCCGACCGCTGCTGCAGAAGTCAATTGCAACAATAAAATTCTCGTTTCACTCGCACCCGATGCTGCAAAAGTACAGTTATGTTCCTATGTGTAACATAATTGCGTTGTTTACTTGCGCCCACGCCTGAGATAAGTCGATAACCTTATGTTTACGATGCGATAGTTTATCAGCAAGTTTCTTATGCAGTTCCTATGCAAGGGAATTGGTTAGGGTCGGGCGTCGTGGTGGAATGCCTTGGGGACACATGATGCCCTGAAAATGGGGTTTAAGTGGGGAGGCTACCGCCTCACTAGGGGGTCACTTCCCGACCCTGGAATGGAAAGGACGGCCAGCAACTTATTGGTCGCCCGTAATAGCTAAATTCCCGGCACAGACGCGCCGGCCACTCGGAGGGCAATCGTGGTGAAATGCCAGCGATCCCATGATGCCCTCAAAATGGCAAGAAGGGCGCACGGAGGGGTTTTAGTGGGTAGGCTGGTACATTAGGTGCCAGGAGTCCCACGCTCTCCCGGGTGAAGACGCGGGGGGTTGTCAACTCTCTCTTCAAACTTCTCTTGTCAAAACTTGTTGTTCTCGGTCCACTAAAGAAAAGGACCACTCCACATCTGTCCCGTGGATGTCGTAAAAAGCGACTAAGGGATAGGCTTTCGGATTTGTCTTATAGGCGATGCTAGCAACCTGTCACTATTGGAATCTCAATACCATCATGAAGTCGTACAGCTAAACGTAGTCTTTCAGTCTTTTCGATGCTGTTGGCCCTGTCTACCCCGCAGGGGATATAGACGTGACTGGTATGTATGTATGTTATATTGACAGTTGAGTTAAAATGGGGAAAACAAAAGCTTTCTATACCCGATCCAAGGTTACGTGTTGGCTAGATTGAAACATCTTGGAATCCGCGTGGATTTAAAAATAAACTTTGATTCATCAGCGCGGCACTGAGTTGGCGGGTAACATGTTTTGTTTGAATTACGACATACATACATACATAAATAAATCACGCCTCTTTCCCGGATTGGTAGACAGAGACTACCTATTATCTTTCCACTTGTCACGATCCCTGGAATATTTGTTTCGCTTCATCCACAGTCATTACTCTCTTCATGCAAGCTCGTCGGTTTTGGAGTTGATCATATCAGAGACGTTCTGGGTTCTGGCTAAATGTCAGTTCAAGAGATTGTGAATTACGACATTCGATTTTAGTCTCGGAATCCTACGCCATGATGTTTGAGGGAGATAAAAAGTCCTACCTCACATTCTCACTTTGGTTTTTACAAGTAATTCCCGTCCCGTGAAAATGCTACAGTGTAAATTGTTCCGCCGCTTCTTCACTCGAGCATAAGTTTTTTTAATAAATCAATTTTTATTTGATCCTGGTTTCACAAGTCCAGTTGCCTGAATGTGCAGGTTTCCTCACGATGTATTTCTTTACCGTAAGGGCATCGAAGACTTTACCTTGTTTGGTACAAATTCGATCATTTGTAATGATAATGATTCTCAACTTTGTGTTCTTTGGACTTTGGCTTCAAGTCATGTACGAGGGGTGATCCAAAAGTAATGATAATCAATAATAAATACAATGAATATATTATATAAATAAATTTATTTCTCAACATAGTCTCCTAGCAAGTCTATACATTTAGTCCATCTTTTTTCTAAACCTAAAATACCTTTAGAAAAAAATTCTTTATCCTGACTCTCAAAAAACTCGTCAACCGCGGCCATCACATCGCTATCATCGTCAAATTTCTTGCCCCGGAGGTGTTCCTTGAGTCGAGGAAAGAGATAGAAGTCACTGGGGGCTAGATCTGGTGAATAAGGTGGGTGTTCCACCAGCTCAAAGCCCGCTTCTTGAATGGCAGCCATGGCAACTGCAGCTTTGTGAGCCGGTGCGTTGTCTTGATGGAACAGCACTCCAGCCCGCAGTTTGCCTCGCCTTTTCTCCTTAATAGCCTCCCGCAATCTTCTTATTTGTTCTGCATAGTAAGAGCCTGTAATAGTGGCCCCCTTCTCCAAGTAGTCCACCATGATTATTCCTTCAGCATCCCAAAAAACAGACGCCATAACCTTCCACGCTGAGCTTGACATTTTGAATTTCTTCGGCGTCGGTTCATCGGCTCGTTTCCGTGTCATCGATTGCTGTTTTGTTTCAGGATCAAAGTGATGGATCCAGGTCTCGTCCATGGTCACAAAACGTGACAAAAAATTTTCCTTGTCTGCCTGGAACTTTTCGAGATTTGCTCTTGACATGTCGATTCGTTTCTTCTTTTGCTCGTCGTTTAACATTTTCGGTACCCAACGCGCGGAGACCTTTCTCATATGCAATTCGTTCGTAAGGATTCTTTGAATGCTGCCATATGAGATCCCTGTGACCTCAGCTACATGCCTAATAGTCACTCTTCGATCTGCCAATATAACTTCTTCAACTTTTTTCACATTTTCTTCAGTGAGAGAGGTCGATGGGCGTCCTTCGCGGTGTTCGTCTTCCGTCGATGTTCTTCCCAGCTTAAACTCCTTAACCCAGCGTGCAACTGTAGAATATGGAGGAGCAGAGTCCCCTAATGTTTCCACCAGGTCGCTGTGTATGTCTTTGGTAGACATTTTTTTCAAGCAGAGGTATTTAATCACGGCTCTGATTTCGTTTTTGTCCATTTTGATGTTCACTCCTTGACTGTTCGTATTCAAATGAATGTAGCTCCCGGGAATCGTGACCTATTTATATGATTTTTTTTACCTGAACTAGTGGATAACTGAGCAAGTGGCTGACATATTTTTTTTATTTCTTTGTGCACTAGAAATAACTGATTATCATTACTTTTGGATCACCCCTCGTAATGGAATGTTTCGTTAATACAGCTGATGATTTTTATTAGTATTTTCGATTATTGATAAAAATATTTACATTACAATATTTTTTTATGTCAAAATTATCTTCAGCTATGCGATTAGCTAGCTACATGTCATTATGTGAGTCTCAATTCCATCATGTGGCATTTCACTTTACAAAACAGTTTGGCCTCTATCTGCCCCGCAAGGGATGTAGACGTGATTATTTGTACTCATGTCACCCGTACGCGACACGGCGGCAGGTGTAAAAATAAACAATACATGTCAATAAATCAATAGATAACGCTATCGTGCCGTAATCACAGATAGTATACGCTGATAGTTCAAAGTTTGTTGCGTGCAATGTTATTGGACGAAACGTGGTTTTTCCGAGTTTACGGCGAAAAAGGTGTTTTTAAAGGAAGCGTGACATTTTTTTGAGATTTGGTGCGCGGGCGGCATGGCTGTATAGCTACGGGTACGTTGCCGTCATGGAGACGTGGGGCAATCTTTAAAAAAAAATAGCAAAGGCTGCAAAGCTTTGGAATTCTCTCCCCATTTCATTTCTCGAAGTAACTCGTCCATTTTGTACCTATAGCGTTAATAAATGATGTATTTTTCTATTGTCACAGATCCAGCAGCCTGGAGCAAGCAACATGCATACTTTAGCCCAACCGGCCCAACCTATTCTCGGTAAGACAATTTTGTTATCTTTGCAAACGTTTAAATAGGCGCCGTTTGGTTCCCGGCATCAATATGAAAATAATAGGACATATACCATCTTTTTGCCATGGATTTGAATAAAAGGCGACTAAGTGATATCCCTTAGTCGCCTTTTACGACATCCAGTTTATATGCATGACGAGTTTATAAGCATATGCTTATAAACTCGGGAGTCTTAAGGCGATAGTCAAGTAACCTGTCACTATTTGAATCTAAATTCTATCATCAAGCCGAACAGCTGAACATGGCCGGTCTTTTCAAAACTGTTGGCGCTGTCTACCCCGCAATGGATAAAGACATTATGTGTATCTATGTAGACGTTGAGTGACATGATAAGAAACATAGTGATAAGGGAATTATGTGATGCGTTAGAAGATATAGTGACAGGAATTAAAATTTTAGCAGTTAAATTAACATATGTTTTAAATAGTATGTCGTGTATCAATGTAGCATACAATGGTAGACAGACTAAAACAAAAAAAAAAGTCGTGTATTTTTGTGTCCCATGGATGTCGTAAAAGGCGACCAAGAGATAGGCTTATAAACTTGAGATTCTTCTTTTAGACGATGGGCTAGCAACCTGTCACTATTTGAATCTCAATTCTATCATCGAGCCTAAAAGCTGAACGTGGCCTGTCAGTCTTTTCAAGACTGTTGGCTCTGTCTAGCCCGCAAGGGATATAGACGTGACCACACATATGTATGTATGTATCTTTGTGACAGGAGCGATAGAATAGAATAGATTTAGAATAGAATAGATTTATTTTCAAAATTGGACACAAGGTATCACTTATTGACGTCACATCACTTAAATCTTAATTATAACTACTACCGCTTCCAAGCGCATGTAAAGTGACCACATGTATGTATGTTTGTGACAGGAGCAGCGACGATGCTGTCTGTGGGCGGCGGGCCGGCGGGCGTGGGCGGGTTCGCGCGCGCCCCGCCGCGGCCCGCGCCCGCCATGGCCTACATGAAGCCCGGGGCGCCGTACGCCGCGCCCAAGCAGCAGGCGCCGCCGAGGTTGAAGGTGGGACCCTTGTGTGTTGTACCTCGTTTTTGGCAGGCGATATTACTGAAAAATCATTATTGAATTCAGAAAATGGGCCTTCGCATGCTATTTTGCACGTCATTTTATATTTTAACTAGCTGTTGCCCGCGACTCCGTCCGCGTAAATTTCGAGTTGAATCTTGATCATACAGATAGATACAGAGAGACAAACAAAAAATGTAAAAAATAATTCTCTATCCATCTCAGTCAAAATACTAAATGTACAGACGAAATATTTTTACCGTTTTATTATATGTATTGATACATCAAAGAAAATAAGAATAAAACTTAAAATAAAGAGAAATTCAGTACAAGGGCACTAATTTCTTCCAGCAGGTCTGCGACAGTTTATTCAGAAAGTGGGCCTTCGCATGCTATTTTGCACGTCATTTTATATTTGAATAATTTAAATATATACTCACCTTTAGATACACCCTAGACCCTAGAGAGACTAGAGGTAGGTGCCGTGTGATTCCCTGCACTATAGAATTAAGATATCGTAAAAGGCGACTACCCATGTAAGTAGGTACATGTTTATATGTATATTCAACTCCTATTTTGATGATAAACGTTACGCCTCGCATAACCACGACATTGCCGAGTGGTCGCCCTTGTCTGTTATCCTAAATAGGTCACTAATACAAAAAAAGAATAGGACCACTCCATCTCTTTCTCGTGGATGTCGTAGAAGCGTCTGAGGGATATGTGGGCTTTTTTTTTTTAGGCGATGGGCTAGCAACCTGTCACTATTTGAATCTCAATTCTACCATTAAGCCAAACAGCTGAAGGTGGTCTAACAGTCTTCCAAAGACTGTTCATTGGCCCCTGTCTACCCCGCAAGGGCACATAGTCGTGAGTATATGTATGTATGTATTTAAGATTACATACATACATACATAAAATCACGCCTCTTTCCCGTACGGGTAGGCAGAGACTACCTTTTTCCACTTGCCACGATCTCTGCACACTTCCTTCGCTTCATCCACATTCATAACTCTCTTCGTGCATATTAACGATTGTTTTTTCCTTATAACAGTCTCCCCCGCTTTTATTACTCCTTATGTCAAGTCTTGCGAGTATCTATTCAGTAATAAACCAGCATTGAAGCAAAGCGGTCGTTTTATTAAGATCCGATATATCATCTATTTTTCCTTATGCCGTGTGGTTCCCGGCACCAATACAAAAAAGAATAGGACCACTCCATCTCTTTCCCATGGATGTCGTAAAAGGCGACTAAGGGATAGGCTTATATACTTGGGATTCTTCTTTTAGGCGATGTGCTAGCGACCTGTCACTATTTGAATCTCAATTCTATCATTAAGCCAAATAGCTGAACGTGGCCATTTAGTCTTCAAGACTGCTGGCTCTGTCTACCCCGCAAGGGATATAGACGTGAGTATATGTCTGTATGTATTAACGATTGTTTTTTTCCTTACAACAGTCTCCCCCGCAACTGTTCGAGGCGGGCGGCGGGCGCGTGTCGCCGAGCCTGGCGCCGCCGGCCGCGCAGTTCCAGCGGCTCAAGGTCGAGGACGCGCTGTCCTACCTCGACCAGGTCAAGTTCAAGTTCAACAACCAGCCGCAGGTGTACAACGACTTCCTCGACATCATGAAGGAGTTCAAGAGTCAGACGTAAGTTGTGTTCTTTGATGACTGTGTGGTGTGCGCCCGTGTCTATTAAAAAAAATGATTCGAATTGGTCGGAGTGGGAAGGCCTAGAGTCCAGCGGCTCAAGGTCGAGGACGCGCTGTCCTACCTCGACCAGGTCAAGTTCAAGTTCAACAACCAGCCGCAGGTGTACAACGACTTCCTCGACATCATGAAGGAGTTCAAGAGTCAGACGTAAGTTGTGTTCTTTGATGACTGTGTAGTGTGCGCCCGTGTCTACTAAAAAAATGATTCGAATTGGTTGGAGTGGGAAGGCCTAGAGTCCAGCGGCTCAAGGTCGAGGACGCGCTGTCCTACCTCGACCAGGTCAAGTTCAAGTTCAACAACCAGCCGCAGGTGTACAACGACTTCCTCGACATCATGAAGGAGTTCAAGAGTCAGACGTAAGTTGTGTTCTTTGATGACTGTGTAGTGTGCGCCCGTGTCTATTAAAAATTTGTATTGCAATTGGTCGGAGTGGGAAGGCCTAGAGTCCAGCGGCTCAAGGTCGAGGACGCGCTGTCCTACCTCGACCAGGTCAAGTTCAAGTTCAACAACCAGCCGCAGGTGTACAACGACTTCCTCGACATCATGAAGGAGTTCAAGAGTCAGACGTAAGTTGTGTTCTTTGATGACTGTGTGGTGTGCGCCCGTGTCTATAAAAAAATTGAATTGCAATTGGTCGGAGTGGGAAGGCCTAGAGTCCAGCGGCTCAAGGTCGAGGACGCGCTCTCCTACCTCGACCAGGTCAAGTTCAAGTTCAACAACCAGCCGCAGGTGTACAACGACTTCCTCGACATCATGAAGGAGTTCAAGAGTCAGACGTAAGTTGTGTTCTTTGATGACTGTGTAGTGTGCGCCCGTGTCTACTAAAAATTTGAATTGCAATTGGTCGAAGTGGGAAGGCCTGAACGAAGGTATCTTGGTCAAATTAAGGGCGTCCTGGTAAAGGGTCAGGTCGAGAGTGCCCGAAACGGCCGAGCTTGCATGAGGAGAGTTATGAATGTGGATGAAGCAGAGGAAGTGTGCAGAGATCGTGGCAAGTGGATGGATGTAGCCTCTGCCTACCCCTCCGGGAAAGAGGCTTGGTTTTATGTATGTATGAATTGCAATGTTGAATGTAAGAGGGATATTTTACCTTTTGAAATTGGCACCATTCAACATATTTTTGCAATTTCAAACCTTTATTTCACCAACGTTTGAAAGTCATTAGTTTTACCTTTCTCTATTCTTCCTCCTGTCCCGGTTGCATCCTCACCACTCTAAAGAGGAGCCCGGGGTATGCCTTTGACCATGGCTCCTGGATTGAGTGAGTCAGGTTTTACATGAAGCGACTCCCATCTGCAACCATTGCAGGTAAACCTAACCCATATTGGATCGATCATGGTTACACATCCAGTTGCCTGAATGTGCATCCTTACGATGTTTTCCCTCATCATAAGAGCATCTTACCTTCTCTCTCTATCGAGGTTAAACTGTAAGGATAGATAAAGGGACAAAAGAGGCATGTCCTTCAACGTCATATTTTTACTATATAACCTAGATTTATTGTCAATATGATGAAATTAATTACCGATTGAGCCAAAGTGATAAGAACTTGCGGCTGCTCTATAAGAGTTCTGATTTATTTTTATATGCGTTTTCCATACAAATATATTGTCAAGACTATTTAAAATAAAATATAGGTGTATTTTTTGTTACTATCGCTGTTACCACAGACATTGTGTGTGGGCAACCTACTTTATATATATATATATTATTATTTACTAGCTGTGCCCGCGACTTCGTCCGCGTGGAATAGTTATATTGGGCATCATCAATGACTCTCAAAGATGAATAAATTTTTCCGTTTTTTTTTTTTCACATTTTTCATTATTTATCGCTCCTTATAGTTGCAGTGTGATGTTATATAGCCTAAAGCATTTCTCGATAAATCGTACTCTTCAGCTTTATAATATTAGTATAGATGTCCTGTAAAAAAATATGTTACTTAGCTAACTCACACCCTATTAATTTGTATTTCATATGAAATTGTAAATCGTGTGTAGCAAATCAAATAAATGAATTATCTATCTATCTATCTATGCCACATAAAAACTGTCTTGACATATATAAATATAAATATATACGGGACAAATTACACTGATTGAGTTAGCCTCGAAGTAAGTTCTTTGAGACTTGTGTTACGAGATACAAACTCAACGATACTATATTTTATAATAAATACTTAATATAGATAAACATCCAAGACCCAGGCCCTTTAGTCGCAGTATATGATATTCGCAAAACATCATAAGAGCAAGACATTATAATCTCAAAATAGCACATTCTCAAAATATGATATTCTCAAAATATCATAATAGCTAGATATCATATTCGCGAATCATAATGTTCCCAATACATCATATTTGCAAAAAAGCTAATACTCAGGAAATCATATTCAATCAAATATCATATTCGCATTTCACGATATTTTTGATCCAAAAGTAACATCAGCTACAATAAAACCAAGACTGCGTTTAATTGATTCTTGTCCTAAAACGTGGTACTGGCTGGCCATTTATTTTCCTTTATTATTTATGACTAATAATGACAGGAAAAACGTCAACTTTGATTAAACATATTATTTATTGCCTCAGAGGGTAAAATACTTTGCTTTAATTAGTGTTTCTCTGCTTAGGCATAAATATGGAACAATTCAAATGTAATAATAATGAAATAAAGTTCATCAAAAGTCAAAAAAATAAACCGGTGTTACTCTATCAGGGATACAGGTACAATTTCTATTTAAAAAACAAATCTGGGACGACAAACTGGCGGTGTTCTAAGCAACAAGAATGCAGAACGTCAATAACTCTCAACGCCAACAATGAAATTATCAGACCCGCTAAGCATGTCTGTGATTCTCCCAATTTTACAAGCAACCTAATAGATTTGATTGTTGATGACTGTAAGAATGAGGTGTGCACCAATTTTACTTCTGCGCAAAAGATTTTTGAGAACAATATTTTAAAACACGATTTCAAGGGTCAAGAACATGAAATACCAATATTTGCGTCAAAAAAAGATACTCTGTACAGAGCTAGAAATAAATATTTAAATATGGATAACTTGAAAAAAGACTCATTTAACATAAGACTTCCAGATAACTTAGTAGGAGATTTCTATTTATACGACGTACATGAATCATTTGGCCGTATTATATTTTTTTCAATGTTGACACGTGCAGAGATACGTGAATATTTAAAAACGGTATCAAGTATTTACGGAGACGGTACGTTTAAGATTGTACCTAAGCCGTATTATCAACTATACAGCTTACATGTCGACGTGGCACGTACTGAAGAAACAATTAATTTTATTCCAATAATTTTTGCTTTACTTCCCAACAAACAGCAAAAAACGTACGAGTGCTTTTTTTCTATACTTAAACTACAATTCGGATTGAACTTAAATATGTACAAGTGCGATTACGAACTGCCTGTTGTTAAAGCTGTAAACCAGGTATTCCCAAATGCAACCGTCAAAGGCTGCTATTATCACTTTTGCAACGCTGTTTTCAAAAAAAGCAAAGAATTCGATCTCTCTGCAGAAAATCGAAAAATTGTGCAATATTGTTCATTGTTACCACTGCTACCATCAAATTTGATACCGGAGACATTCTACACGATTATGGAAATGTCATCACGAGACCGAGACATTAATAAATTTCTTGATTATTTTAATAATCAGTGGATGAAAAAGATAAGCAGTTCTATATTAAGCTGTTATGATCAAAAAAACAGAACTACAAATGGAGTCGAAGGATGGCATCGCCGAATTAATAGTAAAATTCCTAAAAAGCCAACATTGTATCAATTTATAGCATTAATGAAAAAAGAAGCAAAAATACAAAAAGTAAAACTAGAAAGAAACAATTTACATTTTGCTGACAAGAAACGAAATAAAAAAACGATAGACAAAAATAAAAAAATTAAAAGTATCGTCAATGATTGTGTACTTAAAACAATAAGTCTTCCGGTATGTCTAAAACGGTTAAGTGTTTTACAGAAATATTAGTAGTAAATATATTTTGAATATAATTAATAATAATAAGAATATTTTTTATTTTGTTTTTTGTAATAAGAATAAATAATTTGTTTTGTAATACCTAACAAATAATACTATGTTTCGAAATAATATATCTACCATTTCCAGCACTTCCAGCGGTCACCTCCTCCGCTCTTTTTTGTCTAGCTACATAAATTTTTGTCATATATCGTAATATATCAATTACATATGCCTTACTGTACTTAGAATATAATGTTTTGAGCTTATCATATTTTGCGAGTGTGGTATATTGCGAAAATCATATTTCGTGAATGTGTTTTTACGAGAATCTTATGTCTAGCTATTATGATATTTTGAGAATATCATATTTTGAGAATGTGCTATTTTGAGATTATAATGTCTTGCTCTTATGATGTTTTGCGAATATCATATACTGCGACTAAAGGAGACAAGCGTACTACCGCTGAGCCACAGAGGCCGTCAATTGTAAATCGTGTGTAGCAAATCAAATAAATGAATTATCTATCTATCTATTTATGCCACATAAAAACTGTCTTGACATATATAATGTTGTATGGAAAACACATATAAATCTTGTGTGGTGCACTAACAAAATTTCAATGTTACGCAACTGACAGTGACTTTGTCGGCAGCATCGACACGCCCGGCGTGATCACCCGGGTGTCGAACCTGTTCAAGGGCCACCCGGAGCTGATAGTCGGTTTCAACACTTTCCTACCGCCGGGTTATAAAATCGAAGTGCAGAGCAATGGACAGGTGTGTGATATTTATTTTAATTTTTTGCTAATATACATATATATATTTTGTAACAGATAAAAGAATACTTTGTGTGAGTGCCGTGTGGTTACCGGCACCAAGAGAAAAGAAGAATGGGACCACGCCATCGCTTTACCTTGGATGTTGTAAAAGGCGACTAAGGGATAGGTTTATAAACTTTGGATTCTTTTAGGAGACTGGCTAGTAACCTGTCACTATTTGAATCTTAATTCTATCATCAAGCCAAAAAGCTATGATATAATAATAAATCTTTATTTTCCTCTCTCACATAGAATACACAGTTCATAAAAAAAGCTGAACGTGACCTATCCGTGTGGTTCCCGGCACCAATACTCCATTTCTTTCCCATGGATGTCGTAAAAGGCGACTAAGGGATAGGCTTACATATTCATTCTTTTATTAGGCGATGGGCTAGCAACCTGTCATTATTTGTATCTCAATTCCATCATTAAGCCGAGTAGCTGAATGCGGCCATTCAGTCTTACTTACGGGACTATTGGCTCTGTCTACCCCGTAAGGGATATAGACGTGACTATATGAATGTATGTATATATTATATATTTATACAATTGAGATAAACACATATAACATGTTTTGTCCAGGTGTCAGTCTCCATGCCGTCTCCGACCGGGCTGGGCGCGAGTGGAGTGTTGCTCGGAGTTCATCACGCAGCTCAGCCTCAACTTGTGCATCTGTTACCCGTAGCACAGTAAGTGTACAATACCAGTACCTTGGATACTGCTTCTTCTGCACTGACGCCTTGGAAGCGGCAGTGAATTTAGTTTTAAGTATTTTTTTTGATGTCAACCAATGTTGTGAAACCAAAAGATTTCGACTATTATTAAGTGATATGAAGTATCCCATGATGATGAATAAAAATTTTGAATTATGAATTTGTACTTACATATATACCAAATAACTTTTATTATCTTATATATAAAATTCTCGTGTCACAATGTTTTTTCGTCCCGTACTCCTTCTGAACGGTTCGATTCTCATGAAATTTCAGTCTTAAAAAGACTGAATGGCTATTTGGCTTACTGATAAAATTGAGATTCAAATAGTGACAGGTTGCTAGTCCATCGCCTAAAAAAGAATCACAAGTTTGTAAGCCTATCCCTTAGTCCCCTTTTACGACATCCACAGGAAAGAGATGGAGTGGTCCTATTCTTTTTTGTATTGGTGCCGGGAACCACACGGCACAATAAAGAATAACTTAAAAAATAAAAGGTGATATATATGTACATATCACGTTTTTTTTTTCATGTGCTTAGGCAATTTAGAAGTTAAATGCCAAGTCCCTTACTCAACCAACATAGCTATGTTACTACATTCAACATTTATATACACTATACGTGTCTCAGCCGGCGGTGTAGATATACAAAAGTTGTATCCGCGCCAGCTGACTGAGGTCGTTGACCTCGCCGTATTTTCGTACAAATAGGTTATAGGTTTATAGTTTTAGTTGTGCGCGAGTCGACATTGGACCGTTTGGTAGTGTTCTTTTTTTGCACTTGGATTCCTTAAAAGGTCGACTATTGGCTTATTAAGAAAAGAATAGAATAGATTCATTTTCAAAATTGGATACAAGGTACTTTATCACTTGTTGACGTCACATCATTTAATTTTAAATCGTGGACGAATGCACATTGTCTAGATTAAAAATGATGAAATTTAAACTATATGTAAGATACCTTTCAAAAGATTTTTTAAGTTTGTATTTGCATCAAAATAGGTTAAGTAGTTTTTGAGATATTCACAATTTCGGTAAGCAACAAAAATGTTCACGAGCTTTAAATTCGCGGCAATAGACTGATAATATTGAAACAAACATAACATATAATCACGTCGTAATCTCTTACAGAATAGACAGAGCCAACTGACCAACAACAACTCAAAATTTTCGCCAACCAAACGCAATAGTTTTTAAGAAATTACAATTATTTAAGACTAAACACTAAATGATGAAATTAATTACCGATTGACCCTAAGTGATAAAAACTTGCGGCTGCTCTTTGTGAGTTCTGATTTACTCCAATACGAACACACACTTTCTGTAAATTTTCTTTTTATCAATATATTTATAATTAATCAATTAATCTCCTTTACAGACAGGTTAACAGCGCTATTGTCCACAATTTATCAGTAAGCGCGGCGCCGGCCAACACTTTGCATCATATATCTCAAGCTCATCAACAGATTGAGGCGGCTATACACCATGCGCCAGGTAAATTTGACCTCCTTGACCACCATATGACCTACTTGATCATTATATGGTCAATTTTATCAATAGTTTGTTTGTAGATTAAATTTGAATATTCAATTTTATTGGCAGAGAAAACAATATTACAGTCCTGTCTGTCCCTTGCGGGGTAGACAGAATCGTCAGTCTTGAAAAGATTAGAAGGCGACGTTAAAGCATAAAGATAGAATTGAGATTCAAATAAATATAAATAAATAAATATATACGGGACAAATTACACTGATTGAGTTAGCCTCGAAGTAAGTTCGAGACTTGTGTTACGAGATACTAACTCAACGATACTATATTTTATAATAAATACTTATATAGATAAACATCCAAGACCCAGGCCAATCGGAGAAAGTTCGTTTCTCATCATGCCCTGGCCGGGATTCGAACCCGGGACCCCTGGTGTCACAGACAAGCGCGCTACCGCTGCGCCACAGAGGCCGTCAAATAGTGACAGGTTGCTAGCCCATCACCCAAAACAAGAATCCCAATTTTAAAAGCCTATCCCTTAGTCTCTTATTACGACATGGGAAAGAGATAGTTGTTTTTTTTTATTGGTTCTGATAACCACACTGCACTTAACGGTGCCGGGAACCACACGGCTTTCCTTTTGGTGGCGTTCGAGCCTAATCGCAATGTATCAATATGATGCATTAAATGATTTATTATTGTATAATATATATTTATATATAATGTTGCCCCCAGGCGGCGCGGGCGCAGCCTCGTCTCACCCCCCGGCGCCGCCCGGGCAGCCCGTGGAGTTCAACCACGCCATCGAATATGTCAACAAGATCAAGGTGAGTCTTATCTTATATAGCTGTGCCCGCGACTTCGTCCGCGTGGAATAGTTATTTTGGGCATCATTGAAGCCCTCAAGGATGAGTAATTTTCACCATTTTTTTTCACATATTCCATTAGTTCTTTGCTCCTTATAGTTGCAGTGTGATTAAAACAATAGTTTTCGTAAGATTTGCAAAAAACCTACCCTTCCGGAAAAAGGCGTGGTTTTATGTATTTATAGTGGATGATTTTAAATACCCAGTATGTTATTATATTGATTTTAGTTATAGAAAATTCCAATGTTTTCTCAGTGTTTGTCGCAACTTAAAATTTACTATTCACTTATCAAAATGATGAAATTAATTACCGTTTGACTCAAAGTGATACAAACTTGCGGCTGCTCTATAAGAGTTCTGATTACCCCGCCACCAACACCCTTTATATATATATATACACACAAGAATCTTAACCATTTTTCATTTTTATCTCCCACAGTCCCGTTTCTCCCGGCAACCGGACAAGTACAAGCGATTCCTGGAGATATTGCACGCTTACCAGCGTGGTCACAGGGATTTGAAGGAGCCACAGATGAAACAACAGACGGAACAGGAGGTTTATTCGCAGGTAATTTAACTTTTCAACATAGTAGTACCTTGCATGAAGAGAGTTATGAATGTGGATGAAGCGAAAGAGTGCCGTGTGTTTCCCGGCACCAATACAAAAAAGAATAGGACCACTCCATCTCTTTCCCATCGATGTCGTAAAAGGCGACTAAGGGATGGGCATATAAACTTGGGATTCCTCTTTTAGGCGATGGGCTAGCAACCTGTCACTATTTGAATCTCAATTCTATCATTAAGCCAAATAGAAAATGAAATGGTGCCGGGAACCACACGGCACGTGATTGTATGTATTAATAATTTTTTTTTATTAATTAATTATATATATATATATTTTTGTCCACAGGTGGCCAAGCTGTTTGAGAATCAAGACGATCTACTAGCGGAGTTCGGCCAGTTCCTGCCCGACGCTAAAGCGGTGACGAAGCCTGCGCCCGCGCCGCCCGCCTTCCCGCGCGACCGCTCGCCGCCGCTCATACAGCCGCAGGTGATGACACTCTCTTTTTGTTTGTGCACTATAGTTTATAAAAAGTTTTGCGATGAAAACCTGTAATTGAGTATTTGTGCCACATACGCGGCCCTTTTTATTTGTAAACGGTTGTTGGGCTTCCAGATATTTATTTGGAAGGCTTTATGTACATAATAATATTTTACTTATTTAAGTAAATTATTATTATGTACATAAGCCGATGCCATAATATCAATTTCTAATACGGTCTCTCTTCAGTCTTGGTTCTTGCTTATTTTCCATGTTGAGCATAAATTTTTAAACAAAATTTCTGAAACTTAATTAAATTAAGACAACAACGAAATACTTGAGCAATTAAAAGAGAAAATTAGACAAAAAAATTATGTTTGTTTGTAATATCTTTATTGCATATAAATTTACGCAGCAACAAGAAAATAGTAAGAACATAGTTGCATAGTTAATAGCGGACTTATCCCATGAAGGGATCTCTGTTGGTAAATATCTTCTTTGTCCACATTCATAACTCTCTTCATGCAAGCTTGACGGTTTCGGGTACTCTCGACCTGACCCTTTGCCAGGACGTCCTTAATTTGATCAAGACACGTTCGTCTAAATATAAATACATACATAATATATAATGAGACAATGATGAAACCCATGCGATGTACTACAACAGATTGTCTGTGTTGATGGCACGCATGCTGCCTTCCTACTGACGTCTCGTTTTAAAATCTATCGTAAACTTTCTGCCGGCGACTTCGCGAAATAACCCTCTTTTTATTTCTGTGAGAATTTCGATTAAGTCTTTCTTAGTTTCTGTTACTGAGTACGTTTTTTTTTGTTAAAACAAGTATAAAAATATTCATATAAACAAATCATTTAATAATACAGTTTAGCATGACTCGCTTGGTTTATTAGTACGGCGATGATGAAATATTAATAACTAGAGGCCGAAACCCTATCAATCTCGCGGGAACTCCGGGATAAAAAGTAGCCTATATGTTATTCTGGGTCTTCAGCTACCTACCTACATACAAAATTTCATCGTAATCGGTTCAGTAGTTTTTGCGTGAACGAGTAACAAACATCCGTACTGACATCCTGACATACAAACTTTCGCATTTATAATATAAGTAGGATAATGTGTGTATGTTTGTGCAGCGCATAGAGCCGGAAGTGGAGAGGTTCTCGGTGTCACCGCCGCACGCTGTCCATCCCGCCATCCCCCACGCTCAGCCCGCGCAGGTAACTATATATATTGTTATTATCAGTCTGTCTCTGTACAAAATTTCATCAATGTTGGCCCATTAGTTTTTTTACCGCATCTTAAGTGGGATTTTGTTAATTTTTTTTTATAATAATGTTATGAATAAATTCGATTAAAGAACTATTTTTGGTTGCTAAATTATCTTTTTTAATATTTTTTTTTTTCAATAGAAATGTCGTTATTTTTTTAGTAATCTATAATTCGATAAAAAGCAGCTAATGCAGCTGCTGCCAGTGCACTCATCAGTGCATCAGGCAGTTGAGAAGTTGTAAATAAATATTTGATTTCAATTTTCAGCCGCTGCCTAAACATACGCCGGTGTCGAACAATTCGTCGACGCCTCCGGCCGTCCATCATCATCTTAAACGATCACCGAGTTTCACATCTTCGAGTCAATTACGTGAGTTATATATACTTATTTTATTGGACTTCTTATAACGTTTTACATCGTCTTACATCGTACCACAGACTCCCTATCCTATCTCTTAATGTTGCCAGCGTAAAAATAAGTAAGAGGTCAGGAACAAAAAGGATTTAAATAAAAGCACAAAACAAAACTTCTTCCACACATATATATAGCAGAATATAGCAGAATAGGTTTATAAACTTGGGATTCCTCTAGTAGGCGATGGGATAGCATCCTGTCACTGTTTGAATCTCAATTCTGTCATTGAGTCATATAGATGAACATCTATCAGACTTTAAATACTGTTGGCTCTGTCTACCCTGCGAGGGATATAGACGTGTATGTATGTATGTATGAAAATAATAAAAAGTGCCCACAATCTTGCCATAGTTATTCTTTAAACCGTATGGATCAGTTGTTACGTTTTTTTTTTAATAATAAAATAGTTTATTATGTGAATAAAAAAAAAAAGGACTACTCCATTTTTTTCACGTATAAGCAGACTAAGGCATAGGTTTATAAACTTGGGATTCTCTTTTTTAGTCTATGGGCTAGCAACCTGTCACTGTTTGAATCCCAATTCTATCATTATGTCGAACAGCCTGAATGTGGCCTGTCAGTGTTTTCAAGACTGCTGAAGGAATGAATGAATGCAATATAAGATGTTAATCACAAAGTATTTGTATCGCCGACAGCAGCAGGAGCGCCGCCCGCCAAGAAGCCGCGCGCGGCGCTGGCGGCTCTGTCGGGCCGCACGGTGCGCGACGTGTCGTACGCGGAGGCCTCGAAGCTGGCCACGTTGCACGACTTCAACTTCTTCGACAGAGTCAGGAAGGCGTTGAGGAGCCAGCACATTTATGAGAACTTTCTGAGGTACGGTCTTGTTTGTTTGTTTTTGTTGAAACTTCGTTAATTTTTAATTTTATATCAACTAGCGACCCGCCCCGGCTTCGCACGGGTGCAATATTATAAATGTTATTATACATAAAAACCTTCCTCTTGAATCACTCTACCTGTTACAAAAAACCGCATCAAAATCCGTTGCGTAATTTTAAAGATTTAAGCATACAGACAAACAGACTAAAATAGCGACTTTGTTTTATACTATGTAGTGTTAACGAATACCCTGACAGTAATAATATGGTTGCTATGGATACATATGATTGAATGATGATATTCATTACACATTTATGAAACATTGCTACAGCTATTGCCTGCAACTTCGCCGTAAAATTCACTGAAAAAGCTGCTCCCCTATATTGCCTCCTTAAAGATTGCCTTTTTGGGGGGTTCTTTTTTGTATGCCAGTTTTAATTTAGACCACACATCATATTGTACATCATCTACTTGTACAATAGTCACTGGGCATTTAAATGGTTACAACACGAATCCCGCGCAAGCGGTTTTGTCAATTTAATTAGCCTAACCCTTTTCTAACCCTAAGCTATCACAACTAAAAACAATATAAATTAGTTTATATCGTGACAGAATACACGTTATTAAATACATTACATGATTATGAAATTTATGTCGTAAAAGGGGACTAAGGGATGGGCTTACAAATTTGGGATTCTTTTTTAAGTGACCTGTCACTATTTGAATCTCAATTCTATCATTAAGCCGAATAGCTGAACATGGCCATTCAGTCTCCAGACTGTTGGCTCTGTCTACTTCGCAAGGGATATAGACGTGACCATATTTTATGTATTATTAAATTTAAATATTGAAAGAAAGAAAGAAAAATATTTTATTTGATATCACAAACTTAACTATACTAAGTAACAGGATTTTACAATTTGTGCGTTTTTCCAAATATGTTTTTATATCAATTCTCAATTCCCTTGTCCCGCAGATGCCTTCTACTGTTCACTAACGAGATAATCTCAGCGTCGGAGCTACTCGTCGTGACCTCTCAGTACCTGTGTAGACATCCGGAACTACAGAAATGGCTGCAAGAGATGTTGGGGCTGTCTTCGCCGCCTCACACTCCCACCAATACAACAGCTGGAGTCGGTGAGTTGTTTATTAACTCTATCTCAGGAACTGCTGGTTCGAATTGAAATTATTTTTGTGTTGAATAGACCATTTATCGAGGAAGGCTTTAGGCTTTATAACATCAACAACCTTTAGGAGCGAAGAAATAATTGAAAATAAATCTCAGGAACTACTGGTTCGAATTGAAATTATTTTTGTGTTGAATAGACCATTTATCGAAGAAGGCTTTAAGCTATATAACATCACGCTGCAACTATAAGGAGCAAAGAAATAATAACGGAGAAAACTATTCATTCTTGAGGGCTTCAATGATGCCCAAAATAACAATTCGACGCGGACGAAGTCGCGGGCACAGCTGGCCTATAATAATAATAGTTATAATGTTATTAAGGACGTCCTGGTAAAGGGTCAGGTCAAAAGTACCCGAAACCGCCGAGCTTGCATGAAGAGAGTTATGAATGTGGATGAAGCGAAGGAAGTGTACAGAGATCGTGGCAAGTGGAAAGAGGCAGTCTCTGCCTACCCCTCCGGGAAAGAAGTGTGATTATATGTATGTGTTTATGTATGTCGACAATCTGTGTAATTTGTGTGCCGTGTGGCTCCCGGCACCAATAAAAAAAAAGTATAAAAGCACTCCATCTCTTTCCCATGGATGTCGTAAAGGCGACTAAGGGATAGGCTAACGTAATCTTGGGGTTCCTTTTTTAGGCGATTTGCTAGCAACTTGTCACTATTTAAATCTCAATTCTATCATTAAGCCAAACAGCTGAACGTGGCCATTCAGTCTTTTTAAGGCTGTTGGCTCTGTGTATGTATGTGGTACCACTAGTTTGTTTCTTTGTTTGAACGCGCTAATCTCAGGAACTACTGAATCGAATTGCAAAATTCTTTTTGCGTTGAATATACCATTTATCGAGGAAGACTTTTCTTTATACATATAACATCACGCTGCAACTATTAGCAGCGAAGAAATAATGGAAAATGTGGAAAAAAAAACCATCGTTGAGGGCTTCAATGTTGCCCAAAATAACAATTCGACGCGGACGAAGTCGCGGGCACAGCTGGTCTACAATAATAATGTTTTCAACACTGTTGACTCTGTCTGCCCCGCGTGTGGTACAGACGTGACCGTATGTGTGTACGTCGGCAGGCTACAGCGGCGTGTTCGCGGAGAAGGCGCCGCTGCTGCAGTACGGGCGCGGCGCGCTGGACAAGCGCTACTCGCCCGTGGGGGCCCTGGGCGCGCAGCTGCGCCACGAGCGAGCCCAGGGCGACCACGCCATGGACATTGGTATGTTTGCTTTGTTTGTTTGTTTCAACAATTTATTCTCATAAAAGATTACATGAAATCCACTTGCAGGAGAACAGAATTAACAAATATAGTTAAACTAGGATGCAGTCACTGTATACTTTAGACATGGTGCAAACAAAAGGCACTGAAAATCTTATTATTATTATATAAAATCTTATTATTTATTATACATTAGTTTGTTTTTTCTATTAAACTTACCTTTTTTTTATAATACGAAACATCAAACGTAATGATGTTGTCAGTGTAGTTTTAGTAAAGATTGAATCAGTCACAATACAGTTTTTGCAGCTTTCCACAATTTGTTTGACTCAATATTCCTAACAATCAGGCAAGAAACATCATCTTTCCATGTGGTCCTTCGAGCCGGATATGAACCAGCGACCTATGGATATGCAGTCCACCGCTCTAGTTTTTATTTTATACGGGACAAATTACACAGATTACTATTTATAATAGGCTTAACATCTTTGCAATATTAATTGTTTACTTTCACTGTTTTGTTGCTCCCAAGTAAAGGTATGATTCAAAAACAATTGGCATAGTTAGTTCGTTTTTGCAATTTTGGCTATTTGTGACTTTGTTGCACCGAATGTGCGATATATAAATATAATTTATGGGACAAATTACACAGATTGAGTTAGCCTTGAAATAAGTTCGAGACTCTTTAATAATAAATTCATGTATAGATGAATCCATGATATATTTAAAAATTACAAAATCTGAACGTGGTCTATCACTATTATATGTAACGGGTGGACCAAAAGTCTGTTAACATTTGTATCGGGTGCCGCGTCTAGAAGTAGCGGCGGAGGGAGGTAGAGGGGTTACGAATTGCAAGAACGGCCAATGGGAATTTAGTACCATGGCGTCGTTCAGCGGTAGTCAACGTGCTTATTGTGTACGCGAGTACTATCGAAACAACGATTCTGCGGTCTTAGCTCAACGAAAGTTTTGCAATTATTACAAGATACGACACAAAAATCACGCTCCATCAGTTGTGTTAATTAAAAAATGGGTGCTCAAGTTTGAGAAGACGGGTTCAACAATGGATTTACCTCGATCTGGTCGGCCTAGAACCTCGAGGGACCCAGAAAACGTGGAGCGAGTAAAATCGTCTGTTCGTGACCAACCTGGACTTTCAACTCGAAAGCGGTCTGCTGTCCTTAACGTGCCAAGAACATCATTAAACCGTATTCTCAAGAAAGATTTACGTCTTCATCCCTATAAAATCCAAATAGTGCAGGAGTTAAGACCTCTAGACCATGCCACCAGGTTGCATTTTGCAAACGAAATGATAGAGCGGTTCACCAGCTTTACAAACATTTTTTTCTCAGACGAGGCACATTTCCACCTAAATGGGCATGTGAATAGACATAATTGTCGTTATTGGAGTGACACCAATCCTAGATTAAAACATCAAAAACCCCTTCATTCACCCAAAGTCACGGTATGGGCTGCTTTATCAGCAAGAGGCATTATTGGTCCTTACTTTTTTGAAGACTCAAGAGGACATGCAGTTACGGTGAATTCCCAGCGGTATATTACCATGTTAAAAAACTTTTTTGCTCCAGCGCTGCTGGATTTTGTTGGTTTCAATCAACGCTCATGGTTTCAGCAAGATGGAGCCACTTGTCATACATGTAATGACTCGTTAAGGGCAGCTCGTGACATTTTTGGCCCAAAATTGATATCGAAAAGAGGGGACATTAACTGGCCGCCTCGTAGCCCGGATCTATCCCCAATGGATTTTTTTCTTTGGGGATATCTTAAGGCTAAAGTTTACGATACCAACCCAGTAACTGTTGACGAATTAAAGGATTGTATTCGCAAGGAAATCCAAAACATTTCAACAAAAACATGTAGAGCTGTTGTCGAAAATTTCCGCTCTAGATTGCAGCAATGCCAGAATAATGAAGGACTGCATATGGATGATGTGATCTTTAAGAAATAAATTCCCCTTTTGTGTACTATCTAAAACAATAAACTATTTTATTATACTATCATTAGTTTTTTTTTAATCATCATTTTAAATATAAACGAACTTTTGGTCCACCCTGTATATTTAAAAATATATTTATTTATTCATTGTTCTGCCTTCAGATTTATCGACGTGCAAGCGGCTGGGCACGTCATACTGCGCGCTGCCACGCGACGCGGCCAACAGGAAATGCTCGGGGCGGACCGCTTTGTGTAAAGAGGTGACTATATACATAATTATATATACATATATATATATGTTTATATTTAGTGCCGTGTGGTTCTCGGCACCAATAGGAAAAGAATAGCGCTACTCCATCTCTTTCCCATGGATGTCGTAAAAGGCGACTAAAGGATAGGCTTACAAATTTTGCTGCGATTCTTTTTTAGGCGATGTACTGTATGTGTTTTATATGCGATTATATGAATGAATGAATTAAACACTAAGATTAAATGTGACAAGTGGTGTGGACTGCTCAGTACCTTAAGCGGAAAGAACGTGATAAATTTTTCTTTTATTTTATTGTCCAGGTGTTAAACGACACATGGGTGTCTTTCCCGACGTGGAGCGAGGATTCTACGTTTGTGACGTCACGCAAGACTCAGTACGAGGAGTACATATACCGCTGTGAGGACGAGCGGTTTGAGGTGAGACTGCATTTACTTACATACATACATACATATGGTCACGTCTATATCCCTTGCGGGGTAGACAGAGCCAACAGTCTTGAAAAGACTGAATGGCCACGTTCAGCTATTTGGCTGAATGATAGAATTGAGATTCAACTAGAGACAGGTTGCTAGCCCATCGCCTAAAAAAGAATCCCAACTTTGTCAGCCTATCCCTTAGTCGCCTTTTACGACATCCATGGGAAAGAGATGGAGCGGTCCTATTCTTTTTTGTATTGGTGCCCGGAACCACACGGCACCTATACAAAATTTACTTACATATTAAACTTAACTTACTTAGAACTTACTTCGAGGGTAACTCAATTCGTTTCACAATGTTCGTTCCCGTATTCCTCCGAAACGGCTTTTTTGACCGATTATCATGAAATTTTGTGAGCATAATGAGTGCTTTTTTGGCCGATTCTAATGAAATTTTGTGAGCATATATATATAGTAGGTCTGAGAGAATCGGCCATCTTGGTATTTTTCATTCCGGGACAGCTAGTTTTTATATCTAAAGAGAAATTCATTACAAGAATATATATATATATACCTATATAGATATATGTATATACACTAAAAATATATTTATATATATAATTTTTTGGTTATAAGGTATTGAATATTAGCGAGACAATGATGAAACCCATGCGATGTACTACAACAGATTGTCTGTGTTGATGGCACGCATGCTGCCTTCCTACTGACGTCTCCTATTAATAATTATTTTTTTTGTATTTATTAACATATTGTTCACATGAAAAACTTTAAACTATAACGGAACCTGTGCCTACAACGCCACAGAGACATACATACATACATAAAATCACGCCTCTTTCCCGGAGGGGTAGGCAGAGACTACCTCTTTCCACTTGCCACGATCTCTGCACAGAGACATATATGTTTAATAATTATTGAATTTGTATTAACTTGGGATTCTTATTTTAGGCGACAGGCAAGCAACCTGTCACTATTTGAATCTCAATTCTATCATTAAGCCAAACAGCTGAACGTGGCCTATCAGTCTTTTCCAGAAAGTTGGCTCAGTCTACCCCGCTAGGGATATAGACGTAATAACATGTATATATGTCATTTATGTTATTAATAACTTTTAAAACGTGTACAAATGATAATATAATATTTTTCCGTCAACAGCTCGACGTTGTAATTGAAACGAACGCGTCCACCATCAGAGTCCTGGAGGGGGTTCACAAGAAATTGTCCCGGATGAGTCCCGAGGAGGCTGCCCGCTTCCGGTTGGACGACTGTCTCGGGGGACACTCGCCCACCATCCACCAGAGGGCGCTGCGGCGCATCTACGGCGATAAGGTGGTACGAGAGCTGTGCTGTACGCATGTCTGTCTGTCTGTATGTCTGTATGTCTGTAACTGACACTCGCCCACCATCCACCAGAGGGCGCTGCGGCGCATCTACGGCGATAAGGTGGTACGAGAGCTGTGCTGTACGCATGTCTGTCTGTCTGTCTGTCTGTATGTCTGTAACTGACACTCGCCCACCATCCACCAGAGGGCGCTGCGGCGCATCTACGGCGATAAGGTGGTACGAGAGCTGTGCTGTACGCATGTCTGTCTGTCTGTCTGTCTGTATGTCTGTAACTGACACTCGCCCACCATCCACCAGAGGGCGCTGCGGCGCATCTACAGCGATAATGTGTCTCATCTACGTCGTACGCATGTCTGCCTGTATTTTTTGTTTTTATTTTTTTAATTATTATTCTCTGGTCCGCCAACCTGGCTGTTCAACAGACAAGGTGAGTAACATACATAATATGGCATGAAGTTGCCAACTTTGTCGGAGCGAACGCAGCATGCACATGTCATGTAGCTGACAGGTAAATCACAATGTTAATACCACATAAATAATAAATACTAATACGTACTAGTATGTACTGTGTAAAAATGTGCTTTCATATCATAATGGTCGATGCAACGTATGTATCTCCTCTGTGTCGCAGCGGTAATACGCTTGTCTGTGACACCGGAGGTCCCGGGTTCGAATCCCGGCCAGGGCATGATGAGAAACGAACTTTCTCTGCTTGGTCTGGGACTTAAATGTTTATCAATATATTGGGATGTGCATTGATATGTCAGTCATTCAATCAAATATAATTTATTCCTTTTAAATATGTGTGTACACAGGGATAGTCAGTAAATATAAGTCATTCGCTTAGTTTTTTAACCGAAGAACCGATTTTGATGCGATTTTTAAGGAAAGTGTTTGTTACACTTTTAGAAATTTAACCGACTTGACTTCAAAGCCACAAAGATTGGAGGCGGTTCTCTTTTAACGAGACTTATTAAGCATACATACAAATAATCACGCCTATACCCCTTGCGGGGTAGACAAAGGCAACAGTCTTGAATACCTGATGTTATTTAAGATTGTTTAGCAAATAATTTTATAGTATATTTATACAAGTGTACTAACATAAATGTTTGTCTCACAGGCGGTGGATATAATAGCTGGTCTGAAGAAGAATCCCGCTGTGGCCGTCCCGGTAGTTCTGAGAAGGCTGAAGGCCAAGGAAGAGGAATGGCGGGAGGCGCAGAAGGTAATATAACATATCTTCTGTCATCTCATACATACATACATAAAATCACGCCGCTTTCCCGGAGGGGTAGGCAGAGACTACCTCTTTCCACTTGCCACGATCTCTGCACACTTCCTTCGCTTCATCCACATTCATAACTCTCTACATGCAAGCTCGGCGGTTTTGGGTACTTTTGACCTGACCCTTTACCTTTTTAGGTAATATATATATATA
This sequence comes from Amyelois transitella, assembly GCF_032362555.1. NCBI lineage: Eukaryota > Metazoa > Arthropoda > Insecta > Lepidoptera > Pyralidae > Amyelois > Amyelois transitella. The sequence continues at coordinate 947,774 of NC_083532.1, read as the reverse complement.
TATATATATGTATTTTAGATGTAGTTACAGGAATAGAAAAGGGTATGTTAAGATGGTTCGGTCATGTGGAGAGGATGAATGAAAGCAGGTTGACTAAGCAGATATACAAGGAGAGTGTGGAGGGAAAGGTCGGAGTGGGAAGACCTAGACGAACGTATCTTGATCAAATTAAGGACGTCCTGGTAAAGGGTCAGGTCAAAAGTACCCGAAACCGCCGAGCTTGTATGAAGAGAGTTATGAATGTGGACGAAGCGAAAGAAGTATGCAGAGATCGTGGCAAGTGGAAAGAGGTAGTCTCTGCCTACCCCTCCGGGAAAGAGGCGTGATTTTATGTATGTATGTATGTATGTATATATATATATATATATATCTCTTCTATCATCTCAATTATATCATAATACTTAATCAAAATCAGCGTGCAGTATGATTTCCGACCCGGCACCAATAAAAAAAAGTATAGGATCACTGCCGATCTCTTTGCCACGGATATCGTAAAAGGCAACTAAGGGATAGGCTTATAAATTAAAGATTCTTATTTTAGGCGATAGGCTAGCAACCTGTCAGTCTTTACAAGGCTGTTGGCTCTGTCTACCCCGCAATGTTGTATTTTTTATGAACTGTAACTTTCACATAATGAGACAATGATGAAACCCATGCGATGTATTACAACAGATTGTCTGTGTTGATCGCACGCATGCTGCCTTCCTACTGACGTCTCGTTTATATTATTAGGTATGTTTTATTTTCAAGAAACATATTATAAAACATTTTCAAGAAATATAATATAGCTTGAATAAAATTAAAAGCCACATAGCTTGAACGTGACCTTCCACATAGTCTTTACAAGACTGTTGGCTCTGTCTACCCCGCAAGGGATATATACGTGACCATATAAATAAAATCATAAAACAAAATTTAAAAAAATACTTTATAAAATTTAGCAAGCATAATTCACCCCGTGTGGTACCGAGACATTCTTCACTTGTAAATATTTTGCTAAGTGCGATGCGTAGCATTGCATTTGTAAAACTACCTACATTTTATGGAAGTTTAACAATGAGTGCCAGTGTACGTTCAAACCTACATATTATGGTTTTGGTTACACTGTAGTAGTTAAATGTATGTAATGTAAAAATATCTAAGTTTAATTCAAATTCAAATTCAAAATTTTTATTCATTATTATAGGATACTATATATCGCTTAATAATTGTCAAAACGTATGGTTTAACAACATTGGTTTGACGTCAAATAAATTACTTAATAATAAATAAATAAATAAAATATGTATGTATGTACGTATAAATTTATTTTATGTTTTAATTTAAATGAAGTGTTTTATAAATAACTCAATCAATGAATTACCCCGCAGGGCTTCAACAAACAATGGCGTGAACTGAACGAGAAGTATTACCTGAAATCCCTGGACCATCAGGGCATCAACTTCAAGCAGAACGACCTCAAGGCCATGAGGTCCAAGACCTTGTACAACGAGGTGGAAGCGGCGTACGCGGCGAGGAAGCCCGGACCACATTTGGTGGTGAATTATAACATACAGAACAAGCAGGAAGGTGAGATAACAAATTTTGGTATACGCATAATTTTATTTTGCCACGTGGTTCCCGGCGCCAATACGATAAACCACTCCCATCTCTTTCCCATGGATGTTGATAGAATTATAACAAGAGCAATTAACTTATCAATACGATTTATTTTAATTGTAATGATTATACATGACAGTGCACTATACGGAGACGAGAGTGAGTGAGCGGGGGATATATAATGTCAAACACGTTTATTGTAAACATTGCTATTGCATTATGCGCAGGCGTCCATACGTCCGCGGTTAAAGAGACTTATCTTTTGATGTACACACATACATAAAATCAAGTCTTTTTCCAGGAGAAGTAGGCAGAGACCACATCTTTCCACTTGCCACGTTCATACTTCTTTTGCTTCATCTACATTTATAACTCTCTTCATGCAAACGCCTCATTCCCGGAGGAGTAGGCAGAGACTACATCATCCACTTGCCAAATTCATACTTCTTTCGCTTCATCCACATTCATAACTGCTTCAAAAATATAGTAAATAAACGTAAATAAAATAATAATTTTTTATCACCTCCAGGTATACAAATAATGCGCGACGCCGCCGAACTTCTCCTCCACCACGCGCGGCGGCAGACCGCCATACAGAAGACGGAGAAGAGGCGGATCAAGACGTTGTTGAGGCGGTTCCTGCCCGACCTGTTCTCGCTGCCCAGGATACCGCCTTCCGACGACGAGGAGGATCGGTCGGACTATAGCATGTGGTATATAACTTCATTATCATTTATTCCTTGAATATGGTTACAATTTCAATTTTCAAAAGCCTTTATTGTTGACTTACAGATTCACAATTACACATATACAACAGTTATAATAAAAACACATCTGTCTCCATCAGCGTATCCTTTAGACACAAAGGCCTCCTCCAGATCCTTCCACTTTTTCCGGTCCAATATAGGTCTTAATTATTTGGGTGCTGTTTTTGTAGAACACATATTCTACCTCTTAAGGCGTCGGAATTATATACATACATATAATGACGTCTGTATCCCTTGTGGGGAAGACAGAGCCAATAGTCTTGTAAAGATTGATAGGTTACATTCAGCTGTTTAGCTTAATAATTGAGATTCAAATAGTGACAGGTTGCTAGCCCATTGCCTAAAAGAAGAATCTAAAACTTGTGACTGTTCAAAATTCAATAAACTTGTAACTAACCGTATTTATTTGTTCGTGTTCCAGCGAGTTATCCCCGGCGAGCTCGGGCGACCGCGAGAGCTGGTCGCCCAACGGCGGCGAGTCGGAGATGCGCTTCCTGTGCTCGTCCTCGTGGTACCTGTTCCTGCGGCTGCACGCGCTGCTGGTGCAGCGCCTGGCGCAGGTGGCGCGCGCCGCGGCGGGCAGCGCGGCCGCGCACCACGCCGCCAGCTGCGCCTGCGCACTGCGCCTCAAGCCGCCCGCGCCCGCCGCCGAGCCCGCGCGCCCCTACGCCGCGCTGCTGGAGCTGGTGCGCGGCGTGCTCGACGGCAACACCGAGCCCGCCGCCTACGAGGACGCGGCCAGGGAGATGCTCGGCATCAAGGCGTACCCCGCCTACACGCTCGACAAGCTGGTGGGCGGCTGCGTGCGCCAGCTGCAGCACTGCGCCGCGGAGCCGTGGTCGCTGCGCTGCGCGGAGCTGTGCGCGCGCGGCGGCATGCGCGGCGCGCACCACCTGCTGCGGCGCGCGCGCGACCTGCTGCGGCCGGAGCACGCGGCGTTCCTGGTGCGCGTGCGCCACTCGCCCGCGCAGCTCAGCGCCGCCTTCACCCTGCTGGAGAGCGGCGCCGGCAGCTCCGCGCCCCAGCACCCGTCGCACCCGCCGGTGTTCCTGCGGCGCTGCGCAGTCGGCGCCGACCCGCCGCCGCGGTCGCACGTCTCTGCTAACGTCCGAGCGCACGCGCAGGCTCGCAAGGGCGTCCCCAGCGCGAGCGGCGAGCGGGAACGATCGATGGCGTTGCGCCTGTTCCGCAGAAGAGAAACCAAAAATCGACAGAGAGCCGAAGCGGTTGGCCGGGAGAGAGTCAGGCGGTGGCGGGAGTGGCTCCGGCGGAGAGGTGAAGCGGAAAGCTGAGGGAACGAACGAGACGGAATGGGGATCAATCGGAGAGTGTCGGCGGTCAATACGGTGGTGATTCAAAAAGTGAGATACGCGAGTCCGAATCCTTTGACGTGATAAAGTGAAATGTTAATAACGCGACCGTGTACCAATACCTCTAACAATTATGTACATTAGCTGGAATGCTGACCGATGCTTTTACAGTGAGGGAAAACATGTGTAGACACGATTCAATGTGGGACAGGCAACGGAGGTCGGACGGGAGTCGCTTCGTGTGAATACCTGACTCGCAGAATCCAGGGTGGTCCCTAGGGGACGCTCCGGGAGGAACGCCAGGGAGACAAGACAAAAGGTCGCGACGCGTTTTAGTGCCGCGCGCCGTGTACATTACCTGAACAATAAACGTTGCTATATTTATAATAAACTATTGTTTTATTACTATCAATTATGTTTGTTCCTTTTTTTAAACACACAGCAGTTTTTCTACCTAATAAGTGATGTCACCTGATCTATAAGCAGAAGTTAGTGGTGAAGAATCACTGAACTTTTGAAACTCTTAGTTGCAGTAGTTCTTATAAAAAACAATAAAATTTTAAGCATAATAAGTGCCACGTGGCAAGTGGAGTGGATGAAGAGAGTTATGTTTCGGGTTGAAGCGAAAGTAGTAAGACGGGATCGTGGCAAGTGTAAAGATGTTTTCTCTGCCGACCCCTACGGGAAAAAGGCGTCATTTTATGTATGTAAGTATGGTAATAAGAGGTAGTTCACTTTTAAACGTAGAACAAAACTCACGCAATGGCTTCAAATACTCGCACAGCTGGTACTCGCCATCCTTGTCTAACAAGTGGCGTTACGCGCTAAGGCCTCGGTCTCGAATTTTGCGGGCAGCGGGGCGGCGGCGGCGGCGGCGCGGGAGCGGCAGGATCTTGCGTATCGTCAAATGGACCGGGTCTCGAAAACAGAGGCGCGGGAGCGGCGCGGGGGCGGGCAACGAGCGGTGCACTCCAGTCGAGCGGTGACCGTCCCGTGTTGCGCGTCTGCATTGTAGTATAGTGTTGTACTTTTTTTTGTGACGTTTCAAAATGTCCTCGGACGTGCAAGAGCAAATTATTTCGGCAATCTTTGAGAGGAGACCCATATGGAACAGCAAAGATGTGAACCATAAAAATAGAAGAATAATTAATCAATTATGGGAAGAAATAAAAAACGAACTGAATATTGAAGGTAGGTGAATATAAAAATTATTTATTATGTTATATACAATGTTTATTATGGTTTACAAATTAATTAGTAGCTAATGGGATTATTTACAAAATATTCTTTGAATTTTTCACGTATATATTGTGCTTGATAAGACGTCCGGGCGTTGGTTTGTAATCGTGTTTGTAATGTTTGTTGATTCGTATTGACAGTAATATAGGCAATGTCATTATCACCGTCCTTATCTCGGATAATGTTATGCAACAAACAGCAAGTTTTGATGAGTAATCTTGCATGACATTTGTTTGTCTCTATGGGCGATCTGAAAATATGCCACTTGGATCTTAAAATTCCGAAAGCACACTCAATAGTCTTTCGAGCCCGCGATAATCGCTTATTAAATAACTCACTTTGTGCATTAAGTACGCTTTGTGGATAAGGTCGCATCAAATATGTTTTGAGTGGATATCCTTCATCTCCAATAAAAACCATTGGTAGAACGATATCTGATGTGGGTAGATATTGTGGACCTGGTATATTGTAGTTATTACTTTGAAGTAAACGGTTCAAATTAGAGTAATGGAATGTCCCTGCATCACTTTGTTTCCCTCTTCCTCCAACTTCTATACAAACGAATCTTTTGTCAGCATCCGCGACCGCTTGCAAGTGCATCGAAAAGAAATGTTTATAATTATAATGCGATGATCCAGCGAACTTAGGATTTTTTATTCGACAGTGCTTGCCATCAATAGCACCAACGCAATTAGGAAATTGCCATTTTTCATAGTATTTTTCCGCTATATTTTTCAATAATTCTTCTGTCGGTTTTGGCATATGTAAATGTACCAAATTTTTCCATATAGCTTTACAAGTGCCATAAACTATGTTGGCTACCGTTGTTTTTCCCATTCTGAATGACAATGACAGTCTTTTGAAAGGCTGCCCACTCGCCAAAAACCTGAAAATTAAAGCATGTATATGTTAAAGTTATGTATGTAATAAATAGTCTGTTCGTTCTTTGTTTCAGTGACCGATTTAAAGAAGAAATGGAAAAATTTAAAAGATCACTATAGAAAGGAATTAAAAAAAAATCCTGCCCCTAGATCAGGAGATGCCGGAAATGTTAATCAACCCTCAAATTGGCAATATTTTTCTCAATTGAGGTTTTTGCAAGATGAAGTTGTACCAAATGTTACTGAGGGTAATTTAAGCAGACCTGAAGTAAGTAATCAGATAAGTAATGATTCGTTTGAGACAGAAGACATATCTGGAGAAAACTCTCAAGAAGATACAACCGGTCATAATGAAGAATCTTCTATTTATCCACAACAACCTTCTACATCCTCACAAGAGGCTCCTGTTTCTTCTCAAGAAGCTTCTACATCATTGCAAGAAATTTCTACGCCTCCAAGAGAAGCTTCTGCGTCACAACGATCAAGAAAAAAGAGAACAGCGAATGACATAAGAACTGAATTTTTAGAATTGGAAAGGAAAAGGATAAGACTGCTGGAAAATGATTTATCAAATCAAAGTAGAAACGAGGCTTCTAGAAATGAGAATAAGTCTGATGACTACTACTTTTTTATGAGTTTACTTCCACAAATGGAAAAATTCACGCCCTTTCAAAAGTTTAGAGTAAGACAAAAAATTAATCAAGCTCTTCTAGATGAGTTAAGTGTAAATGAAAGCACGTACCCTTCTAATGAATCATATATGTATGGGTATAGTACTCAACAATAGAGGTATATCAATCTTATAATGAAAATACTGTCAATAAATAACAAAACTGTGATTTAAATAGTTAACTAATCGTCGTACAGATGAGAACTTTAATTTTAGAGAGAAGATTTAGTTTTAAGATTAGCGTGGAATTATTATACTGACCACTAAGTATATCGACCTTGTAATAAAAATACTGTAAATGAGTGAGAAAACTGTGATTGTAGAAATAATTAATCGTAGTACAAACGAAAACTGTGATTTTAAAAATAAATGACAAACTGTTATGTTACTTATTTCATACGAAACGTTTTTATATTATATTTTTCGTCAAAGATAAATAATTAAGGCTGATTAGTGTGTAGTAGGTATTTAATTAAAATTATTGTATCTGGGAACTTAATACCGATGCCAAACTATTTACTAAATTAGTAGGTACAACACTTCCTTTTTGAAACTATCAATAAATACAATTACAAATTACAATTTCGTTGTTTTACTTACCCAAGCGTTATGTATAATTTTTCTGCTGGAGATATACCTCTAAAACTTTTTGGATTAATTCCAGACTGTAAATCACTCTTGATAGTTTCTAGAATATAGTCAAAAGTTTCTACACTCATTCTGGTGTAGTCGTAGAATTTATCGGGATTTTGTCTCTGTTCTTCATAATTTCGATAAAACTCGCCATTTATTTTCCTTGCCTTATAGTAGGGATCCACTTCTTCTTTTGCCCACAATAAATCGAGCGTTAGGAATACATTTGAATCAAAAAGATGTTGTCGCCGATTTTCAGACATTTCGTTTGCGAATGTCGACAACACAACCACGAACACATCACTACACCGCTACAGTACCGCGCGATCTGCCCGCTGGTTTCGAGAACAGGTATGCGTTGCCCGCCCCTCTCCCGCGCCGCCGCCGCCGCCACCCCGCTGCCCGCAAAATTCGAGACCGAGGCCTAACTCTCTTTCACTTTATCTCGGATACCTCGAGTTTTTAACAGCTAGCAACCCTAATTTGCGGCCATTTATTCACAGGCAGCGATATATCATCATATTAAAAAAAAAATTAGCTTTAATTTTATATAAAAAACATGCGTGTACGACATGAACGTATAAATAGACCAAAATATTACCTGTTTACACCTGGCTGCGTAGTAGTTGCGGCCGAGTGTGTAACGGCACCCATTGATTTTCGAATTCTTTACATACATTTCTATGATGTGGATGATATTTTATTTAAAAAACAAGTGAACGAAATTTTTTTTTGAAAATTAATTAACATTAATTTAATTAAAATTACTTGCGGCCACTTATTGACTGGCACCCTATTATCTATGTATTATCCTATTCATAAATGTATGTTAAAATGTGAGTTTGATTAACTACGCGATGAACGTAGTGATTTTGCAGCCGGATCTCGTACTATGACTGACGAAATCAGTGAAAATGCTCCTTGGCAAAATTTGAGAGGCACAATGTAATCGTCCCACTATAACTAATGGAATAGAATTTCACTTACTGCAGTACACACCCGTAGCAGTGTAGTTTGTTCCGCCGCTTCTACACATGCACCTTAGAAGCGGTAGTAGATATAATTAAATTTAAGTTATGTGACATCAATAAGACGTGATTGTGATAGAGTGATATGCAACTATGACCACCATAGTTGCATCCACGGCCCAAAATGCCCTTCGGGTTATCTTGACTATGAGTAGCACCAGGCCATTTAAATACAAGAAAGTCTTAGAGTATCCACTTAATTAAAAATAAAAATAGCAAAGATGTAGTCTCTGTCTACCCCTACGGGAATGAGGCGTGAATCACGCCGCGTGATTATATATATGCACAAACTATCCGGGGCCGTAGAATATGCGTAAATAAGTCAACGTCAACTGTCATGCTTCTGTCATTTCAATTTCATCAGAAACTGACTTGTCAAAATCCAAGAGATTTCGGGCAACTTTTGTTGAGTTTTGTCGTGTTTTGTTGTGAAATTTTATTTACATTTTCTGTACAACAAACAAGTATTTTTATATTATTCCTTGGAAACAATGTAATGTTTATGGGGATCTTCTGTACAGTGTTTAAGTGAACAAAATGAAAGTAATAGAGGCGAAAATCGTCGTTTTGGGCTCACAAGGTAAGTAATTGAAAAACTTGTTTCTATTCCATTATTCTAAGTAGGTAGGCAATAGTTGTAAAACTTTATGATTCATTTAAATATTAATCATTAAAGTTCTTGTCATATCTAAATTATTATTGTAATTAATTTTGCGGTGTGGGAATGTTTGGCAAGGTTTTTAAAGTTTGCTGCCTGTCTGCACAAATTTACCTTGAGAATATTAAGTTTGAGTATGCAAAGTCAAAGACTAAGTATTTTTAATTTGATTAAATTTGTCCAATTTAAGAATTTTAACAACTTTCTTATTTATTTACCAATTTAAAGATTGGGATGATAAACATAATATGAAACTATAGAGCATAGGGTTTTATTTTATTCATGGTTTGTGTCTTTTTCTATCAAGAAAAATACAACTAGAACTAGAATAAAGAAGAAAAATTGTACTTACTTCTTTGCTCTTTATTAAATTTTTTTTTTGCCAAGTTTATAAATTTTCATAATCTTCATAAAAATCATAAAAAAAATATTGCATCTTGTACTGATACTTAAAAAATAAATAATTTCTTTAACTATTTCTTTTACCTTTCAAAAGCTTTTTACCCAGTAAGTCTTTTTTTTTTTTTTTTTTTTTTTTATTTTAATACGGGACAAATTACACTGATTGAGTTAGCCTCGAAGTAAGTTCGAGACTTGTGTTACGAGATACTAACTCAACGATACTATATTTTATTATAAATACTTATATAGATAAACATCCAAGACCCAGGCCAATCGGAGAAAGTTCGTTTCTCATCATGCCCTGGCCGGGATTTGAACCCGGGACCCCCGATGTCACAGACAAGCGCACTACCGCTGCGCCACAGAGGCCGTCAAGTCTATAAATTTGTATTATCTATTATCACTAGATTAGTGTTATCAATATCAGTATTATTGATGATAGCTTTGTGTTGATGTCAAGATTTTAATGATCACTTTAGATTTCTGTTTTAACTAGAGGGAGTGTTGCAGTAGTTATTATAAATAAATAGCAACTGGGTCCGTTTCATAAGGGCTTCCAAAAGTTTATGTCAAAACTAGTATATTAATAACTAATAACTAATATTATAAAGCTCAAGACTTTTCTTTCTTTCTTTCTTTTCTATATTATGGCTTCCACCGGACTTTCGGTGATTCTGCCAATGTCATGGTTTGAAGAGACACGAAGTTACGAAATTGGACGGTATACAATCTGAAAGGAAGGTTAACAAATGTACAAACACAAAAAGACAAACACAACAAGTAGGTATTGTTAGTAAAAGAGAAGACAAGTTAATGATTATAATGTGAAGTGAGTGTGTAAGGTGTAAAAGTTATGTAAAACAAGGCATATACCTAATAAGAGATTTCGGAAGTAGGAGAGAGAGAGAGAAAAAAAAAATACTGTAATGGGAACTATAGTTTTAGGTTATTTTTAGTTATGAACTTTGCAATAATATAACAGAACCGAGTGTGGACAAGAGAAAGAAATGAATTAGTGTCTAAATTTAGATGGGGAATGTTAGACGGAATTATGTTACGAAGATGGACCACAAGTTTGGGGCAGTTGAAAATTATGTGATTAAGACTACCTTCATCCAGGCCACATTCACAGATAGAAGTATCTCTAATTCGGAGTTTATGGAGGAAGACAGGGATACATACATGGCCAAGTCGCATTCGGATAATAACCGACGTTACCCACTTCTCCAAGTTTCGATGCCGGAAGAACCAAGGGACTTTGGGTATGTTAGGTTGGATATTTCCATACCAGACACCTTTTTGCTGACGAGAATGTTGCCATTGTCTGTTCCAATTAGTCATTAACTGTGGTTTAGCTAGAAGTCTAAGGTCTCGAGAGTAATGAAATTTGTGGCAGTCAGAACCTGAAGTAGAAGCTTGTTTAGCCCACATATCTACTGTTTCATTACCCTTGATTCCTGAATGGCTTGGAATCCAAGCAATAACTACATTAATACTGGAAGATTGACAATTATATAAGGCTTCTCTTATTTTCAGGGTAATTGGAAAGTTATCCTTTGCATGGAAGGGTCGTTTCAAAATATCTTGGAGGCAGCTCAAAGAGTCTGAGAGGATAAGTGATTTGTCCAAATTGTGAGATAAAACAAATTGAACAGCTTCAAAGAGAGCAATGGATTCTCCAGTAAATATAGAGGATTTAGAAAAATATTTAAAACTTAATAAAAGATTGAATTTAGGTATCCAAACTGCTGCACCAACATTAGAGTCCTGAGTTAATTTGGAAGCATCCGTAAAAATGAGTGTCCAATCAGACCATTTCTCAGAAATGATCCGGTTGAATATCCTATCAGCACCAGGAAGATTCTTGGAAAGTCCTATGTTTAGAAGAACATTAGGTTGGAAGATGAGAGGGAGGAAGTCAATATCAAAGATAGGATTTTTGGAGAATTGGGCAACTGGGTGGGGAAGGTTATCTATTTTATCGAAGCTTTTAACCAAAGGCGGGTGATCTTTGTTAACCCAATAAGAAGAAGTATGACAATAGTCTGATAGAGAGTTAAGTATTTCTAATAAGGGGTGAGAAAATAATTGGATTGTTTTGTAAAGAAATCTATCAGCTAAAAATTGTCTCCTTAATACAAGAGGAGGGTCCAAACATTCAACCTGAAGGGCATTTGTCGGAGAAGATTTCATAGCACCGGTTATAATTCTGAGACATTTATGTTGAATTTTGTCTAATTTCGCCAAAGCTAATTTGTTGCATGGTTCTAGTAAGAAGGCACCGTAGTCAAAATGGCTACGTACAAGGGCATTATAAATTAATTTTTGACTATAGGGATGGGAGCCCCAGCGGACTCCAGAGAGAGACCTCATGACATTAACTCCCTTTTCAGCTTTTTGGACAACATGGTTTAAGTGAGTAACACCTGTTAGTTTGGAGTCTAAGGTAATTCCTAAAAATTTACAGTTGTCTTTTTGAGGGATAGTTTCATTATTAATCGAAACAGTTAATAGGGGCAAAGATCTCTTCCGAGTAAAGACGACACAGTTTGATTTAAGCGGGGAGATAGATAATCCATGGTCTTCTAACCAGGTGTTGAGGTAAAAAAGAGCTGAATTTAAACGACGGCTAATGTCATCAAAGGAGTCCGAAGAAGCGAAAAGAACTATATCATCAGCATATTGAAGAATATTGCAAAAGCAATTGACAGACTGATCTAGGTCAGAAGTATATAAATTATACAATATGGGACTAAGTACAGAGCCCTGTGGAAGACCCTTCCAAACAGAGCGAGGGGGAAGAAGAGAACCCTGCAAACGGACAATTATGTGACGATCCATGAGCATATTACAGATGATATTAATCAGCCTCACTGGAATACTCAGCTTATGCAATTTTTGCCTGAGAATAGGAAGTTGAACGTTATCATATGCTGAAGTTATGTCAAGAAAAGCGCCTACCACATGTTCGTTTTTAGAGAATGCCACTCTTATATGAGAGACCAGGATACTCAAGCTGTCCAGAGTTCCCATACCTCTTCTAAAGCCAAATTGAGAATTTGGAAGTATGCCCTTTGATTCAATAAACCATTCCAATCGATTTTTGATGAGATGTTCCATAATTTTATGTATTACCGATGAGAGGGCAATGGGTCTATAGCTGAGGGGGTCTAGAGGGTTCCTCCCAGGTTTAAGAATGGGAATAATAATTTGGTTCTTCCATGATTCTGGGACAGACCCAGACAGGAAGATATGATTTAAAATGGACAGGAGGTATAATTTGGAAGGAAGAGGAGCTTTGGTAATGAAAGAAAAGGGAATGCCGTCAATACCAGGGGAGGAATCCTTGAGACCGTCCAGAGCGGATAATAATTCTTGGAGGGAGAAGGGTTCATCTAGGATGGTTGGGGAAGGACAGTTATATGAAGAGTATGGAAGTTCATCCAAAGCAGGAGCGGTTAGAGGGGAAAGTCTTTTTATAAAATCATTGAGCCAAGGTGAAGTGTCATTAGAAGAGGAGTCTTGATGAGCTGTAGCTCTTCTAAAAGATTTAATTTTCTTCCAAACACTTGAAAGAGAGGATTTGGGGGAAATGGATTCACAAAAGGACTTCCAGCCAAGGTGTTTTTTTTGAGATAATAGACGCTTAGTCTGTGCCATTGTTTTGCGAACAAGTAGATAATTTGTCAAGGTGGGGTCACTATTAAAATCTTTCTCAGCTTTGTTTCTTTTCCTGATAGATTCGGAGCATTCAGAGTCCCACCATGGAGGGGAGGGAATTTTGTTGTGTGAAGCATTTTTAATTGGGATTGTTTCATCTGCAGCAGAAATAACAGCAGATATGAACTCTTCATACGCCTGTAAAAAGTTTTGGCTTGAGGGAGAGGGAAGGGAGGATGTAAGAACTTTGAGGCAAGTTGAGAACTTGTCCCAGTCTGCCTTTTCGGTTTTGTATTTAAGAAGAGGAGGAAGGGGCGAAACCTTGGAAATGGATTTAATTAGTGTGGTAAGGACTGGAAAATGATCACTACCGTATGAATTAGGTAAAACCCGCCAAAGCAATATAGGAGCAAGTTGGGGGGATGTTAGGGTAAGGTCTGGGATACTGACATTTTGGGACGGAGGAGACCGACGGGTGACAGAGCCATCATTTAGAATGCAAAGATTTATGTTGTCAAGAAGATCAAGAAAGACAGGTAAAATTGAATCGTCAAAGGGGCAGCCCCAGAGGGTGCTTCGTATGTTAAAGTCACCTAAGATGATAAGGGGAGTAGGGATAGAAGATAGAATAGACTGTAGTTCCAGGACAATAGAGTGGTGAGGGTGAGGGAGGTAAACAGAAACAAAGGATATTTCTAAGGCTCTCACAGCAACAACATGGAAGGAAGAGCTGTGAGGGGGAATAGGAACTTGAGTGAAGGTGATGGATTGAGAGACTAACAAAGCACAGCCTGCCCAACCATCATCTCTATCATCTCGGAAACAAGAGTAGAGTGGGATATGGAAGTGAGACGTGCGTTTAAGGCACGTTTCAGCAATGGCAACTATAATGGGATTGTATCTTTTGATTAAGTACATTAAATCGGGTTTTTTTTTTGATACACTCCTAGTATTCCACTGAAGAAGAACTTGGTCCATTATGTTTGGAAAGGATAGGTACAATTATTTGTTGAAGACGAGAAATGGTATTGGGCGGTAGCATGTCAACATCTCGTGATAAAAATTGGATAAGGGCGTCTGCTAATATCTCAAATAGGTTATCATTTGGAGATAAAGCAGGGGAAGGGTCCTGGTGTTGGCATGAACACGCACAACCATTGGGAAGGGAAGATTTAGGAGTTGAGGTAATTTCTCTGAGAGCTTGTATGTCATAAGACTTTCCAAGCTCTGGTCTGGCTTTAGGGGAAAGTGAAATAGTTTTTTTGTAAGAGGAAGACAGATTGGGGGTTGAAGAGCGGGGAGGGTTTGGAGGGCGTTGTGGAGAGGAGACTGGAGATTGGGAGGAGTAGTATTGGGAGGAAGCTGGGGGAACTGCAGCAGCAACTTGAGAAAAAGAACGATTTTGAGGAATTTTGGTTGCTGCCTCAGAGTAACTAATGTTATCATTTGCCATAATAACTTTTATTTGTTTTTGCCTAATATGTTCGGGGCAAGATGGGTCAGTAGCTAGATGGGAATTCCCGCAGAATAGACATGAAATAGAAGCATCTGAGGAGCATGAATCGCCTGAGTGTTGGAATTGGCCACATCTATAGCATCGTGGTTTGGAACGGCACTGGTTGCTGATATGACCAAATTTACAGCAGTTCCTACATTGGATTGTGGGGAGGAGGTAGACTGATACGGGAAGAGAGGTATGGAAACAAAAAACTCTTTCCGGGAGGACGTGTCCACGGAAAGTAAGGACAACAGTAGTGGTTGGGAACCAGGAAACGGCAGAGTCAGGTTTCTTTGATTTGGAGTTGAGACGTCTGGCCATTACTACCTGACCACAGTTGGGCGGAACAGAAATATTATTAATTAATTCCTCCAAGGTCCAGTCTGTAGGGATATCTCTAACAACTCCCATGCGAGAGATATTGAATCTTGGTATAGATGCAATATATTTGTTAGTTGGGATTAGGGGGCTTTCTAGGAATGAATTGGCAGAATCCCTATCTGTGAATTCGATTGAAACTTTGTTCCTACCCATGAGCTTAAGTCCACCTGATTTAATACCGGAGACAGAATTATGATGTAAAAATTGTGCAAATTTAAGAAGCCTAATAGATAGGCCCGCAGAAGGATCGGGTTCCATCCTCGTAACATATACGATAAACGGGGCATCGTCTTCGTCGGTATATTTAATAATAGAGTCCGGTTCAAATCCCGGACGATGATAAACAGATTGGATGGAGTCCGATGGGGGAGAAGATTTTTTTGGTTCCGATTCTATTGTAGATTCGGCAGGTCGCTTAGAAGGGCGAGGCGTAGAGGGTTTCTTCCTAGAAGAAGAACTCGTACCTCCCCAGTCTGGGGGACCTTCTTCGTCACCTAACTCCATCACAGAGTGATGGAGTAGGTGCGAATTACAACTAAATTACTTACCTTATTGTGTGATGTAACCACAACCGAGTAAAGGATGAAATGGGAAGAGAACAGATAAGGAAAACACTAAATATCGCGATTTTACGAAAATACGTGTGTCAACCAACAAGATGACTGGCAGACAAGCTCAAGACTTTGTTTGTTTGAACACGCTAATCTCAGGAGCTACTGGTTCGAATTGACAAATTCTTTTTGTGTTGAATAGACCATTTATTGAGGTAGTCTTTGGGCTATATAACATCATGCTGCAACTATAAGGAGCAAAGAAATAATGGAATACGTGAAAAAAAATGGGGAAAATTATTCATCCTTTAACCTTAATTAACCTTAACCTAAATTCAATGATGTCCAAATTAACTATTCCACGCGGACGAAGTCGCGGGCACAGCTAGTAACTAATATATTCTTCTTCCTCGCTTTAGTCACGGTTGCATCCTCAGTGCTCTGGAGGCGTGTCCCTGAGGTTAACTTGACCATGGATCCTGGATTTGGTGAGTCAGGTTTTTACACGAAGCGACTCCCTTCTGACCTCTACAAACTGTGCCAGGGAACCTAAACCGTATTGACCCATGGTTACACATCCAGTTGCCTTAATGTGAAGTTTATTAGCCTATTGTTTAGTCGCCTTTTACGACATCCATTTCAAAGAGATGAAGTGCACCTATTCTTAATTGCAGGGAACAAGACGACATTTGTTCATTGACAGAACAGTTCAGCCATTCAATGTATTACACTGGGCGTTTATAAGATTACATACATACATATAATCACGTCTATATCCCTTGCGGGGTGGACAGAGCTAACAGTCTTGGAAATACTTATAGGCTACGTCAGCTGTTTGGCTTAATGATAGAATTGAGATTCAAATAGTAACAGGTTGCTAGCCCATCGCCTAAAAGATGAATCCCAAGTACCTATATAAGCCTATCCCTTATTCGCCTTTTACGACATCCATGGGAACGAGATGGAGTGGGTCCTATTCTTTTTTTCTTTTTTTTATAAATGTCGGGAACCACACGGCACTATTTGTTTATTTATTAGATTAATATTATTTAAGCAGTCAAACCTGTTGTTAAAGTATGCATGTCAAACCGATACATCGCAGTCATTACACAATATCTGTACGGTCAATGACATAACAACCAATCCAGATTTACTAGAATAGAATAGAATAATTTTCAAAATTGGATACAAGGTATCACTTATTGACGTCACATCACTTAAATCTAATTATAACTACTACCGCTTCCAAACCGCATGTGTAGGAGGAGCGGCGGAACAAACTACACTGCAGCATTCATCGGACGTCAATTTACAAATATAGATCGTTTAAATCTAAAGCGTGGACGAATGCACATTGTCTACATTAACAAACAAAACATGAATGAATGTATAACTAAATATATCAATACGAATATTTCGTCAAATAAAGATATTACTGCCAATAAGGTTTTAAAATGCATCGTAGAGTTCATTTTTATTTTTCCGACTTGGTATGTTTACTTTTTGATTCATCAAAATACATACATACATACATACATTAAATCACGCCTCTTTCCCGGAGGGGTAGGCGTAGGCTATTCATCAAAATAGTATGTAATTCTTGGTCTTCCTTCTCTCCATTATTTCTTCGCTCCTAATAGTTGCAGCGTGATGTTATATAGCCTAAAGCCTTCCTCGATAAATGGTCTATTCAACACAAAAATAATTTTTCAATTCAAACCAGTAGTTCCTCAGATTAGCGCGTTCAAACAAACAAACTCTTCAGCTTTATAATATTAGTATAGATTTATATCATTGAATTAGTAAACGCATAAACATCATTCAAGTTAATTTATAACAATCATAACGTCACAATCTAACATTCACAGGTTTATTTTTAAATATAATGTACAGTTAAAAAAAACCCAGTTTGGGGCCGCAACGGTTTACATAAAGCAGGGAATGGAATGCTTGTCGGTGCGTTAAGCAGAACGGCCCGGTACCTGTAACTTTACACTGTAAAATATTTACAGAACAGAAGTGTAACCCTAGCTGGGTAAAAAAATCCAAAACTTACATATGTACACTCCAATTTTGCATTAATAGAAAAGAGAATAGGACCACTCCATCTCTTTCCCATGGATGTCGCAAAGGAGACTACATATAGTCACGTCTTTATCCTTTGCGGGGTAGACAGAGTCAACAGTTTTGAAAATATGGGTTGGGTTTGATGATAGAATCGAGATTCAAATAGTGAGAATCGCTTTTAATAAAGACTCTATGCTTAAAGTCTCAGTGGCCTTTTACGACATCCATGGGAAAGAGATGGGGTGGTCCTATTCGTTTTTGTGTTATTCCATTAAATAATATTTATTAACAATAAAATTATTATGATAAGGGAGAGAGCTCTCGTACAACAAACGTAATTTTAAGCAGTTTTCTGGTGGATTTTAATAAATGAAGAAAGAATGAAGGTGAATATAAAAAAAAAATATATTTTAGTAACAAACTGGATGATGGTACGGAACCCCCTTCGTGCGCGAGTCCGGCTCGCACTTAGCCGGTTTTTCATTTCATGTGAGTGAATGGTCGAATATTTTTACATCACGTTAATAATATGCAGGCAACAAGTTATTTTCTCTTATAGTACTACATATGTAGGTACGAACGTGTCTTGATCAAATTAAGGACGTCCTGGTAAAGGGTCAGGTCAAGAGTGCCCGAAACCGCCGAGCTTGCATGAAGAGAGTTATGAATGTGGATGGAGCGAAGGAAGTGTGCAGAGGTCGTGGCAAGTGGAAAGAGGTAGTCTCTGCCTACCTCTCCGGGAAAGAGGCGTGATTTTATGTATGTTTGTAGTACAAACAAAAAATAAAATATTAAAAATAAAATTTAGTAACATTGAAGTGTCAGTTTTACTTGTGTTAAGCAAAATTTAAAGATAGTTTCAGTTTTGTACGCTCCTTATTTTGTGACATGCAGTTTACTGGGTACTGTTATTTTTTTAAAAGTCATTGAACAACAAGTTAAATACTATTATATTTTGTGATTAAAACAAAATATATATAAATTCAAATTCAAATTTTTTATTCATTATCATAGGATACTTTATATCGCTTAATAATAGTCAAATCTTTTGGTTTCACAACATTGGTTGATGTCGAATAAATTACTTAAAACTAAGTTTACTGCCGCTTCCAAAGCGTCAGTGCAGAAGAAGCGGTAACAAATTGCACTGCAGCATTTTTTTCAACAACGTCAACTTGTTGTAACTTGTAAGAGTAATATATGTACATACATACATACATACATAAAATCACGCCTCTTTCCCGGAGGGGTAGGCAGAGACTACCTCTTTCCACTTGCCACGATCTCTGCATACTTCTTTCGCTTCGTCCACATTCATAACTCTCTTCATACAAGCTCGGCGGTTTCGGGTACTTTTGACCTGACCCTTTACCAGGACGTCCTTAATTTTGTACTTATAATATTTATTTATTATCGACTATATAACATGAATATTAAAGATTTTTATTTTTAAGGCAATACCTCATTTGCAACCTGTCACTATTTGAATCTCAATTCCATCATTAAGCCGTACAGCTGAACGTGGCTTTTCAGTCTACTAAAACTGTTGGCTCTGACTACCCCGTAAGGAGAAAAGACGTGATGATTTTATTCGACAATACCTACCGGAAATCACACAGAACACGGATATTGGTTTTCTATCTTGAAATATCAGCTATTATGACTGCACTTTCAAATCTGCGTTGATAAGACTTAGTATATTTCCATATTGATAAAGATTCAATTATTAATGTATATATAGTTATCTGCGTTCAAAATCTTACGATTTTATATCTACATACATACATATAATCACGTCCATATCCTTTGCGGGGTAGACATAGCCAACAGTTTTGGAAAGACCGATAGGCCACGCTCAGCCGCTTGGCTTAATGACAGAATTGATATTCAAATAGTGACAGGTTGCTAGCCTGACGCCTATTGAATATTGATTGAATTGAATTTTCGACTTTTTTGATACGACCATAGATCGCTTCTTATCACTGATATCTCGTACATATCACTACATAGTATAAAACAAAGTCGCTATTTTAGTCTGTTTGTCTGTATGCTTAAATCTTTAAAATTACGCAACGGATTTTGATGCGGTTTTTTGTAACAGGTAGAGTGATTCAAGAGGAAGGTTTTTATGTATAATAACATCTATTAAATAATGGAGAAATACTGTTATTTTCAGGGTTTCTAATGTGGTGTCGTAAATTCTTACATTTCTTGCCGCTTACATTGCGTACGCAGGCCTTACAGGATTTATAAAAATAATGTACTAAGTATTATTAATTGTATAATACATTATACATTTTTTCCGAATTTTGCACCCGTGCGAAGCCGGGGCGGGTTGCTAGTATACATATATACAATAGTAATATAATTACCCGGCTACCGTATGACTGCTGTGTTTACCACAGATAAGATTATCTTGTGAGGTTGAGCGGATTACGGCGGTTTTTTTTTTACATACATACATATGATCACGTCTTTATCCCTAACATATGATCACGTCTTTATCCCTTACGGGGTAGACAGAGCCAACAGTCTTGAAAAGACTGATAGGCCACGTTCAGTTGTTTGGCTTAATGATAGAACTGAGATTCAAATAGTGACGGGTTGCTAGCCCATCGCCTAAAAGATTTTTTTTTTTTGATCGTCAATCTATACTAATATTATAAAGCTGAAAAGTTTCTTTGTTTGAACGCGCTAATCTCAAGAACTACTGGTTCGAATTGAAAAATTCTTTTTGCGTCGAATAGTCCATTTATCGAGGAAGGCTTCAGGCTGTATAACATCACGCTGCAACTATAAAGAGCGAAGAAATAATGAAAAATGTGAAAAAAAAAAAACGGGGAAAATTATTCATTCTTGAGGGCTTCAATGATGCCCAAAATAACTATTCCACGCGGACGAAGGCGCGGGCGCAGCTAGTGGTAATATAATAACCCGGCTACCGTATGACTGCTGTGGTCTTCGTCACAGATATAAATAAATAATAAATAAATAAAATAATAAATATATACGAGACAAATTACACAGATTGATAAGATTATATTGGGAGGCTGAGCGGATTACGGCGGTTTTTTTTTATCGTCAATAGTCTATATCTATCACTGTTTTATCACCTATTCGGGTTTCTATTTGTCTGTCTATAAAAGTAAACATAGGCGAGATAACAAATGATAGGTAATAGATTAAAGATTTGAATAGTTGAAACTGTTTTGTGAGATAGTTTCTTTTTTGGTTCACACTAATAATAAAGTGATTTTATTTGTATTTTTATTTTTTATTTATGCCGTGTGGTTCCCGGCACCAATAAAAAAAAAGAATACGACCACTTCATCTCGTTCCCATGAATGTCTTAAGAGGCGACTAAGGTATAGGCATACAAACTTGGAATTCTTTTTTTTAGGCGATAGGCTAGAAACTTTTCACTATTTAAATCTCAATTTTATCATTAAGCTAAATAGCTGAACGTGGCCATTCAGTCTTTTCAAGACTGTTGGCTCTGTCTACCCCGCTAGGGATACAGTTCTTTAAATTTCTGTTTTTTTTTTTAATTTCTGTTTTTTTTTTTTTATTTCAGGCGTAGGCAAGACCAGCCTCGTGGTGAGGTACATAGGGAAGATGTTCTCGAAACACATATCGCCCACAATAGGGGCTTCGTTCTTCACTTGCAACATCAACGTCGGAGACGCTAGGGTTAAATTGCAGGTTAATCCCAAGTAGTGATAAAAATGGCAAGAAGATGAATGAAAGCAGGTTATAACCTAGTTTGGCTAATATGTAGTTTGGCTCAATGATAGAATTGAGATTCAAATAGTGACAGGTCGTGCCGTGTGGTTCCCGGCACCAATACAAAAAAGATAAGGGCCACTCCGTCTATTTCCCATGGATGTCGTAAAAGGTGACTAAGGGATAGGCTTATAAACTTGGGATTCTTCTTTTAGGCGATGGGCTTGCGACCTGTATCTATTTGAATCTCAATTCTATCACTAAGCCAAACAGCTGAGCGTGGCCTATCAGTCTTCTCAAGACTGGTGGCTCTGTATACCCCGCAAGGGATATAGACGTGATCATATGTATGTATGTATGTATGTAAAGAAAATGACCTATAGGCACTTTTCCTATTAAAAATTTTCCCGCGAATTAACATACGTCAATGTCACGTCACCGAGCCGCGTCATTTGATTTGTCTATTTGAAGAAAATACATTCATAACCGATTCGATATTTTACATACATACATACATGCAATTGGTCACGTCTATATCCCTTGCGGGGTAGACAGAGCCTACAGTCTTGAAAAGACTGAATGGCCACGTTCAGCTATTTGGCTTAATGATAGAATTGAGATTCAAATAGTGACAGGTTGCTAGCCCATCGCCTAGAAAAGAATCCCAAGTTTGTAAGCCTATCCCTTAGTCGCCTTTTATGACATCCATGGGAAAGAGATGGAGTTGTCCTATTCTTTTTTGTATTGGTGCTGGGAACCACACGGCACCGATATTTTACACTTTTGAATAATTTGAAAAAACAGTAACTGACACCGTTATTATAAACATTAAATGTCGTTTTATAAGGTTTTTCAATAACACCGTTCAATTAAACACAATTCAGTTTCTCTGAAATTAAAGAAGTTGTTTATTTTACATTGTAAACTAACTAAATGTTTCATTGCCGGTGTTATACTGTACTTGTACTTTTTATATCATACATATGTACAACTAGAGGCCGCCCGCGACTTCGTCCGCATGGAAACCCTATCAATCCCGCGGGAACTCTGGGATAAAAAGTAGCCTATGTGTTATTCTGGGTCTTCAGCTACCTACATACCAAATTTCATGGTAATCGGTTCAGTAGTTTTTGCGTGAAAGAGTAACAAACATCCATACAAACTTTCGCCTTTATAATAGTAGTAGGATTTATATGTAAACACATGATGAGATGCAATAAATGATTGAGTATTATTGAAAAACCTTATATGTACATTGAAAAGAAAAATGGTTTACTTCCTCTGCATTTAATAGATGATTCAAAGTTTTCACCTGGAATGCAAAATCCTACTCCAGGTTTGGGACACGGCGGGCCAGGAGCGGTTCAGGTCGATGGCACCCATGTATTACAGGAATGCCAACGCCGCCCTCCTGGTGTTCGACATTACCAGCGTCACCAGCTTCGCGGCCATCAAGAGTTGGGTCAAGGAGTTGCAGAGGTAAGTAAATAAATTAACACGTTAAATCTATACTAATATTATAAAGCTGAAGAGTTTGTTTGTGTTTGTATGTTTGAACGCGCTAATCTCAGGAACTACTGGTTCGAATTGAAAAATTCTTTTTGCGTTGAATAGACCATTTATCGAGAGAGAGAGAATAAATAATGGAAAATGTGAAAAAAAAAACGGGGTGAATTATTCATCCATAAGGGCTTCAACATACATATATAAAATCACGCCTCTTTCCCGGAGGGGTAGGCAGAGACTACCTCTTTCCACTTGCCACGATCTCTGCGCACTTCCTTCGCTTCATCCACATTCATTACTGTCTTCATACAAGCTCGGCGGTTTCGGGTTCTCTCGACCTGACCCTTTACCAGGACGTGCTTAATTTGATCAAGATACGCTCGTCTAGGTCTTCCCACTCCGACCTTTCCCTCCACACTCTCCTTGTATATCTGCTTAGTCAACCTGCTTTCATTCATCCTCTCCACATGACCGAACCATCTCAACATACCCTTTTCTATTCCTGTAACTTCATCTTCTTTCACATCACAACATTAAGGGTTTCAATGGCTTACGGCACCATTAGAAAAGTAAGAATAGGACCACTCCATCTCTTTACCATGGATGTCGTAAAAGTCGACTAAGGGATAGGCTCATAAACTTGGGATTCTTCTTTTAGGTGACAGACTAGCAACCTGTCACTATTTGCATCTCAATCCATCATCAAGCCAAACAGCCGAACGTGGCCTATCAGTCTTTTCAATACTGTCGCCTCTATTCACCCCGCACAGGGATATAGACGTGATTGTATGTATGTATGTAATGTTTTTTCTCCAGCAACGTGCCAGAGAACATGGTACTCTCTGTCGTCGGCAACAAATGCGACCTGGACGAATCCAGGGCCGTCTCGAGAAGCGAAGCGACTCAGTACGCCGCGTCTATAGGAGCCCATTACTGCGAAACTTCTGCGCTGCATGATCAGGTTATATTTGTACATATTTATTGTCAACGTGCCGTGTGGTTCCCGGCACATATAAAAAAAAGGGCATAGGACCACTCCATCTCGTTCCCATGGATGTCGTAAAAGGCGACTGAGGGATAGGCTTTTAAAATTGGGATTCTTCTTTTAGGCGATGGGCTAGCAACCTGTCACTATTTGAATCTCAATTCCATCGTAAAGCCAAATAGCTGAACGTGGCATATCGGTCTTTTCAAGACTGTTGCTGACTGGCGCTGTCTACCCCTTAAGGGATATAGACGTGATTATATGTATGTATGTATCTATTTATTGTCATATACACACTCTTTGTTAACACATGCATACATACATAAAATCACGCCTCTTTCTCGGAGGGGTAGGCAGAGACTACCTCTTTCCACTTGCCACGATCTCTGCATACTTCCTTTTATTGTTAACACACTCCATGATAAAAGTCATACTTACTCTTTGAGATATCTTAATTTGTGGTTTTATGGTAAAGTTTGCTATGATGTACGTACATATTGTAAATAAATTATTCATAATGTGAACACATTAAAATGTTTTATTTAACATTTATAAGTACTATTGTGACATTTCTGTCTATTTATATGTAATGTGCCGTGTGGTTCCAGGCGCCAATACAAAAAAAGAATAGTAATGAGAGAACAACTTCAAGTCCTGATTTATAATTTTTGACGAAAAAAAAAAAACTCTGGACTCTATAAAAAGATGTGTGTGTGTATTCGGAAAAAAGTTCAAAAATTAGGCGGGAAGATTTTTCTTCTTTTTTTTTACTATGGAAATTGCGCACAGATAAGTAATTTGCGCAAACAATAGGATAACTCCGTTTTTATTTATTTATATAATATACATACATATAATCACGTCTATATCTCTTGCGGGGTAGACAGAGCCAACAGTCTTGAAAAGACTGATAGGCCACGTTCAACTGTTCGGCTTTATGATGGAATTGTGATTCAAATAGTAACAGGTTGCTAGCCCATCGCCTAAGAATCCCAAGTTTGTAAGCCTATCCCTTAGTCGCCATTTACGACATCCATGGGAAAGAGATGGAGTGGTCCTATTCTTTTTTCTATTAGTGCCGGGAACCACACGGCTCATTTATTTATTTTGACGATATAAACTAATATATTATTGTTTTTCTCATTTCCAGGGAATAGACCAGGTTTTTCTGAGCACAGCTACGGAACTTCTCGAGATGTCCGAGAGCAACAGCATGTCCTCAATGAGATCGTACGACTCCTCCGACGGTGAGAGCGCCCGGCTGCCCGTCGGTAACGATTGTTGTGTTGCGAAGCACGCTTCTGTTCTATGAAACACGCTTCTGCCGTATAGAATCACTTTTTTGACTGTTGAGAAGCACGGCTGGGCTCTGAGAAGCACGCTTCTGCCGCATAGAAGCACGGTTTATCTCTGAGAAGCACGCTTCTGTGCTAAAAAGTACTCTTCTGTTCTGAGAAGCACACTTCTGCCTTAAGAAGCACGCTTCTGTTCTGAGAAGCACGCTTCTGCCGTAAAGATGTACTTTTTTGGCTGTTGAGAAGCACGGTTTGGCTTTGTGAAGCACGCTTCCGTTATAAGAAGCACCTTCTGCCGTTTAGATGCACTTTTTTGGCTGTACGGAAGCACGGTTTGGCTTTGATAAGCACGCTTCTGTTCTAAGAAGCATGCTTCTGCCTCAAGAAGAACTCTTCTGCCATAAGAATGTACTAAATATATTTACTTTGCGGATCACACTCACGTTGTTCCCTAAAAGATTGTTTCTGTTTTTAAATGCATGAAAGTGTGTGTGTCAGTTTTATCTTAAAGCCAGACAGCTGAACGTGGCCTATCAGTATTTTCAAGACTCTGTCTACCCCGCAAGGGATATAGACGTGACCATATGTATTTATGTATGTATGTATATAAATATCTTATGTTAATTTGAAACTCTTTAAATAGAATAGAATAGAAAAGAATAGATTTATTTTCAAAATTAGATACAAGGTATCACTTATTGACGTCACATCACTTAAATCTAATTATAACTACTGCCGCTTCCAAAGCGCATGTGTAGAAGAAGCGGCGGAACAAACTACACTGCAGCATTTTCATCGGACGTCAATATACAAATGTAGATCTCTTAAACCTAAATCATGGACTAATGAAATATATTCAACAGGCTCACCGTCGGAAGAAGCGGCGACGCACACTGGTAAAGTGGAACTTCCAGCGTGGAGCGTCGATAGCATTGCGCACGGGGAATTACAGAAGAACATGTGTTGCTGACATGAAACATATATGTAGCTATATCTACACTAATATTATAAAGAGGAAAACTTTGTTCGTTTGGTTGTAATGAATAGGCTCAGAAACTACTGGACCGATTTTAAAAATTCTTTCACCATTCGAAAGCTACATTATCCACGAGTAACATAGACTATATTTTATTTTGGATAAGAAAATAAGGTTCCGTAATAATATATAAAAATAATTGGCAAAACAGCGTTTGCCGGGTCAGCTAGTACTATATACATACTACATACATACATAAAGTCACGCCTCTTTCCCGGAGGGGTAGGCAGAGACTACCTCTTTCCACTTGCCACGATCTCTGCATACTGCCTTCGCTATATATATATATATAGATGAATGAAACCACCAATGAAAAAATAATAGGACCACTCCAACTCTTGCCCATGAATGTCGTAAAAGGCGACTAAGAGATATGCTTACAAACTTGGGATTCTTTTTTAGGCGATGGGCTAGCAACCTGTCATTATTTGAATCTCAATTCTATCACTAAGCCAAACACCTGAACTATCAGTCTTTTCAAGACTTTATCTCTGTCTACCCCGCAAGGGATATAGACGTGACTATATAAATGAATGAATGGCACCGAATTTAGTGAACATTTGCCTTAGCAACGTAGAGCTATTATTATTAGAATTTTTGATATTGTATGTTTATAAAAGTTTACTAACTGAATCTTCCCCGGTAGCGAGACGCGCGCTACGCTGTTTTTATAGCGCGAATAACTATCGCTTTTACACTTTAACTTGTGGCGTATGGTACCCGGCACCGAAAGACAAAAGCAACAGGACCACTCCCATCTCTTTCCCAAGACTGTTGGCACTGTCCACCCCGCAAAGGATGTAGACGTGATTCTATGTATGTATGTATGTTTCGCTTTTTTTGTAATGACGTGAAACGGTACGGCGATAGTTTTTCGCGCGATGAAAACGGCTTCGCGCGTACTAGTCTGTCTTTTTTCAAAAGTTGGCTAACTTCATTAGATTACGAGGTTTATAATTAAATTGGGGCCAATATTATTTAAAGAAAATGATGAATATGATATTGCAATGTAAAATTGCTCTAAAATTTATTAAATAAATACTTATACACGGGACAAATTACACGGATTGAGTTAGCCTCGAAGTAAGTGCGAGACTTGTGTTACGAGATGCTAACTCAATGATACTATATTTTATAATAAATACTTATATAAGTAGAAAACATCGAAAACCCAGGCCAATCAGAAAAAGTTCTTTTCTCATCATGGGCGGGATTCGAACCCGGGACCTCCAGTGTCACAGACAAGCGTACTACCGCTGCGCCACAGAGGCCGAAATTCTTATTACATTAAAAATATGTCTTCCAACAATATGTTTAAAAAAATATCTTTTGTATTTATTTAATTTCGTACAAATTAATAACTAATATTTCATGAATCGGTTATGATTATACAAGTTATTGCCCTAGCCGTAAGCGATTTTTTCCTTTAGTTGCCCCTTACGACATTCAGGTGCAAATATGTAAACTATATGGAACCTAAGAATAAAATTTTTGTATACAAAATTTACGGACTAATGTGACAAATTCGATGCGGTTTTCACTTTAGGTTAGAATTTTTTTTGCGGTAGCTTTATATAATGAAACAATAAATTGTTATTTGTAAAATCTATACTAATATTATAAAGCTGATGAGTTTGTTTGTTTGTTTGAACGCGCTAATCTCAGGAACTACTGGTTCGAATAGAAAAATTATTTTTGTGTTAAATAGGTACACCATTTATCGAGAAAGGCTTTAGGCTATATAACATCATGCTGCAACTATGAGGAGCAAAGAAATAATGGAAAATGTGAAAAAAAAACGGGGAAAATTATTATCCTTGAGGGCTTCAATGAACGCTCCAAATAACTATTCCATGCGAACGAAGTCGCGGGCACAGCTAGTGTTTGATAATGCGAATTTATTATGTATTAAGACTACCTATATTAATTTAATACTAAGTTTTAATTAATTTCATAATGACACTGCGTATAAGATGTGATATTAATTAATAATAAAATATTTTTACAGGCATGTGTTTAAATATGTTTTTTAAACCTAACCTAACCTTTTCTTCGTAACATTTAGAAGAAAATCGTTATTAGTATGTAGTATGTTACTCAAAATTGTACTTATGTAATGTATCTACTGTCTGATATAGTTTGTGTTCGTGACAAATTTCGTCAAAATCGGTCCAGTTTTGTGACATTTTCGTGTCATGCTTTTTTGGCCACAGCACCAATGAAATAACCTTTGTTCTCACTAGTTCGATTCAGTAGTTCGATCGTCGAACTAGTGAGAATTTTTTTTCTCATTTGTTCGACCGTCGAACTAGTGAGAATGTTTGTTCTCACTAGTTCGATCCGTTAACTTATTATTATTATTAATCGAGAAGCAAGAACATTAAGTACCGATATAATAGATATTGGTCACAAATACATACATTGTATAGGTAATTATAAAATGAAAATCTTTTAGGTATATTTTGTAGGTATAATTATTATTTAAGTATTATTATAATATAGTAAACGTCAAAATTCGACTGCAAGTAAATTAATAGTAAACAATACAAACAGTTTAAATACATAATACAAATCATTGTCATATCACCCGGAAGTCGTCCACTGGTATATTTCCTTAAATGCATCTATGCCTATAGCACTTAGGTATGTGCATAATAAGTTTAGTATTATAAATATTTAACTAAATGCCCCACCCCAGAAAGAGTGTGGTCATAGTTCTGTTGTCTTATTTTGAGGGTACATGATTTTTGTTATATTTTGAGGGTAGATGTTTCGCAAAATGGTAGTATTACGCTGTTCAGCTCTGCAGTAGCAATGTTTATTTCGTGGTGCCTGTTTATTTTACTGTTTATATTTTCGGAATAATGTCTAAAGAAGTGAAATTATTAAAAAGCGGTCGTGGAAGGATTCTGCAATTAGAAGGACATCAATATTATTCTATGCGTAAATACAAAAATGGCCACAGCATTTGGCGGTGTAAAAATTATAAAAGTTTAAAATGTACCGGTTCCGTCACAATGAATATGGTAAGTCTTGGTTATTTTATATGTACATAATGATAATTGTTGTACGTATATTTACATATTATAGGTGTTGTATGTGTATTTTTATTTGTAATAGTTTTAATGTACAAGCAAAATAATTCATGAATTCCTATATTTTTTAAACATTGCTTTTGTTTAAGGACTTCACTAATAATTTACAATCAAAACCCCACTGCGGTCAATGTAATCCAGATGAAACACGAAATACAGTCAATGTTATTTTAAATAATGCTTGCGAAGAAGCAGCTACGGGAAGAGAACCAGCTCCTAGGGTCTACAACAGAGCTTTAATTACATTAAAAAATCAAGGCCTGCATTTAGCTTCTAAGAGTGTACCTGAATTTTGTGAAATGAAGTCACGCATTTACAGAAGGAGAAATAAGTTAGCACACGTAAAAAAAATAAATGCAAAGACTGTTGAGGAAGTCGAAGTTCCTAGTACTTTTTCAGATTTCTTACTCGCTGATTACAGTCATAAAAAAATGAGAATATTAGTGTTTTGTTCAAATGATGCCCGAGAAATTATAAAAAAAATTAAACACATCTTTATGGATGGGACCTTTAAATCATGTCCGACACCTTTTCAGCAACTTTTTACAATTCACGGAGACATCGGCAGTGATACAAATAACACGAATGTCATCCCTTTGGTGTACGCTTTCATGAGTCACAGGACCAAAAAAGCTTACTCACTTTTATTTGATTTAATTGGGTCCCAAATTCCAGAGTGGAAGCCTGCTAAAGTCACGATAGATTTCGAAGAAGGCACAATGAAAGCGTTGAAAACATTGAATGTTACAGTCAAAGGTTGCTACTACCATTACGTGAACAGCTTGTGGCGCAAAGCAAAAACCCTGGGTTTAACTAAAGACAAACGCAACAGAAGAATAATTTCATTATGCGCCAACTTGGCATTGCTTCCAGAAAATGAAATTGTTTCAGGATGGGCGTATATTCAAAACGAAATGAAGAAGAATTGCGAATCTATAATTAAGTTTAAAGATTATTTCGATAAATACTGGATGAAGGGTGATTATCATAGAATTTGGTCGGTTTATGGCGAACGCCACCGAACAAATAATGCAATAGAAGGATGGCACCATAAAATAAATAACCTTGTAACGAAAGGGCATGTAAACCTATTGCAAATATTACATATTTTACGGGACGATTCCTTATTGTCTTCATATCAAAATGACATTCTTCAGAGACCTTCAACATCAAACAAACGTTGTAAAAGGAGAAAAACTGATTTATTCAATGACGATTACATTATTGATGCTCAAATGCAATTAATATGCGGAGAAATTGGTGTAGGGCACTTTTTAGAAAAGATGCGATAATTATAGTTACATTGAGATTCAATGTGACAAAATAATTGAGTATTTGATTATTACATTATTTTTTTGATTTCGTAACCAATGTACCTAATATAATGTTCAATATACATATATCCTTTGGTGGAATACACAAATTCAAAGTTTTTTCGCTCTCTGCTTATTGAGATAAGTAAGACAGAGAAAAATATATTTAATCATGTATATTTTATCAAAGTTATGTTTATGAATGTTATGTCTATACCTATACCTAATTTTGTACATTTGTAATTTTGAAGCATTTTTGGCATTTTTTTAGTTTCTTTTTAGTTTCTGATTAAGCTTGTTGAGACAAGCAAGACAGAAAAATATTTTTCATCTACGTATTTGGCCAAAGACAATACCTATAGTTGTTCCTAAATATTATGTTTACAATAAATAATCTAATTATGCAACATTGTGATTTTGACGTTTACTATATTATAATAATACTTAAATAATAATTATACCTACAAAATATACCTAAAAGATTTTCATTTTATAATTACCTATACAATGTATGTATTTGTGACCAATATCTATTATATCGGTACTTAATGTTCTTGCTTCTCGATTAATAATAATAATAAGTTAACGGATCGAACTAGTGAGAACAAACATTCTCACTAGTTCGACGGTCGAACAAATGAGAAAAAAAATTCTCACTAGTTCGACGATCGAACTACTGAATCGAACTAGTGAGAACAATCCTGAAATAATATTCTATGGAGGTGCCCTAATTGTTCAACTTGACTCAGAAATAAAAACTGATATATCTGTCTCTTTCTCACAACAGTGGTTTAACGGGAGAAAAAACGTTTACACTCTTTTATCAGCACCAGCACCCTCTTCATTGGCTTCGATGTGTTTGTGCTGGAGCACCGCCATCTTAAGTAGCCCGCTTAGCTTACTCGTGGAAGTTATCACCGTGAGGATTTTACGTTTTTCCGAGGAAATCCCGTGTTTTTCTACTGTTTACCAAGTTGTGTTTATATTAATCGTTAATAAACAACAAATGAAGTGTTCAATAGCATATTGTGGCTTATGCCAAAGCAAAAATAGGCCGAATTTAACCTTTCACCGGTAAGTGGTTAATATTTGGTTAAATTATGGTCTATCATACAGTGTATTTAATGAAATGTGTTTAAAAACCTTATTACTTTTAATCTTCTTTGTTGTGAGCTTTAAAAAATTGTAATATTCTCAATATTTCATTCACATCGAAAACATAAACACGTGCGCTAGTGTTGAACATCATCGAACATAGAATCTTATCGATAAACTAGCTGTGCCCGCGACTTCGTCCGCCAACCTATTTATGGATAGTTTGACAGATTTGAAAGAGTCTGAAATTGGATTAAGGATGAATGAGTTACTCGTCAAATGTCTGCTCTATGCCGACGATCAGGTTATATTGGCGTCATCAGCGGAAGAATTACAGGAGATGGTAAACTGTATGCGTGAAGCTTTAAAAGAGAAAGGAATGAAAGTGAACGTAAGTAAAACTAAAACACTGGTTTTTGAAATGGAGAAAGAAATGACAGCATGTAATATTTTGATTGGAGGAGAAAAAGTTGAGCAAGTGAAAGAGTTTGTATATCTAGGATCAAAGTTTACATCAAATGGCAAGTGTGATAGTGATATTGAAAGGAGAGTGAACGCGGGGAACATGGTGAATGGAGCTTTGCATGCCTTTATGAGCAGTCAGAAACTATCCAAAACGGCTCGACTGGCCTCAGCCAGTATAGGGGCGTGTTGGTCCCGACATTAATGTATGGGAGTGAAAGTTGGGTATGGCAAAAGAAGCACGAAAACGAAACAAATGCAGTGGAAAAGAGAGCGTTAAGGAGTATGATGGGTGTGAAATTGAGTGACCGGATAAGGAACATCGTGATAAGGAAATGTTGTGATGTGAAAGAAGATGTAGTTACAGGAATAGAAAAGGGTATGTTGAGATGGTTCGGTCATGTGGAGAGGATGAATGAAAGCGGGATGACTAAGCAGATATACAAGGAGAGTGTGAAGGGAAAGGTCGGAGTGGGAAGACCTAGACGAACGTATCTTGATCAAATTAAGGACGTCCTGGTAAAGGGTCAGGTCAAAAGTACCCGAAACCGCCGAACTTGCATGAAGAGAGTTATGAATGTGTATGAAGCGAAAGAAGTACGCAGAGATCGTGGCAAGTGGAAAGAGGCAGTCTCTGCCTACCCCTCCGGAAAAGAGGCGTGATTTTATTTATGTATGTAATTATATTTGATTTCCAAACTCTTTATCAGAATGACATAGGTAATAGATACAATATTGTTGGACCTTAGATTATAGCCAAGATTGTAAGGATTCCCGATGTAAATTTTTTTTTTTAATAAATTTAATTCGGAAATAAACATCTTCACTCACTCGTCCATCGATAAAATATTATCGACTAAATGAACATCTCTAGTCCGCCATGTTTGTATCCGGGTTTGTTTATTTAGGTATGCAGGAAAAGTACATGCATAGGGCACTTCCATAGGATTGTTCTTCTGAGCACAGCACATAGCATTTTCACAATATTTGGTGGAGTAATAGTCCTGAGTCCTTTTTAGTCTACTAGTTCGAATCCCACCGCGGCCATTTATCAATTACTATTTTGTAAGTTATGTACATTAGTTTGATTACTAACCGATGCTCGGTAAGGGAAAACATCGTAAGGATACCTGCATATTCAGGCAACTGGATGTGTAACCATGATCGATCCAATACGGGTTAGGTTCCCCTGCAAAGGTTGCGGAGGTCAGATGGGAGTCGCTTCGTGTAAAAATCTGACTCACCCAATCCAGGATCCATAGGGTTGAAAAAAGCGGGAAATTTTCCGGTTTTTTTCAAATTCCCTCGTTTTTATACAAGTTTTTTACGAAAGTTTTAAGAAAGATAAGAATGAAATATTTCATGTTTTTTATTAATAAAACGGAAAAATATGAAAGAAACGGAAAAATACGATAGGAAAAGTATTGATTACCTTACAATATGCATCATTGTTTTAAAAATTGGTAATTATACATAGAATATATAGGTATATAGTTTTCCAATCGTTTTTTTTTCTTATTTTTCGAAACAAACGACGAAAATCTCAATAAAACCGTTTTTTCCCCAAGGTTTTATTCTGATATATTTCAATGTAACAAACCAATAAAACGGTAAAAAAACGAAAAAACGTTTCTTTCACCGAAAAAAACAATTTGTTTCTTTCGGAATTTTCAACGCTAAGGATCCATGCTCAAAGACATACCCTCCAATACGTGAAATCTTTGCTTGCGCGATTTAGACTCTTCGCTCATATGCTGATAGCGTCACGTGATTGGCTGTTGTGACTGATGCGTAGTGATGTCGTCACATAAATAAAATCTATGTTTTATGTGGAAATTTGTGCTCGACTTAAGTTCAAAGGTTTTAAGTTAGCATAAAAATAATCCTACCAAATCCATAATAACTCGAACGTAATAGGCATAAAGTAATGTATTTCTTGTGTAAGACCTTTGACATAGTACTTATGAGTACATATTTTGGTTACATTTTTTCATTTTTTCACGGCAAGCATGTAGGCATTTATTTCTCACATGTAAAACCCACTTTAACAAAAATCGATCATGTTGAGTGCGCATACGCATGTACCTACATAAAATTGACGCCTCTTTCCGGGCACACAAGGCCATCTCTACCACTAGGGTATTTACATGTATGTATATAAGTAATACGCAAAATAAAGGACAATCAAATAAACTTTCGCATTTATTAGTTGGGATCGTAAATCAATATTACCACCTCAGTCAATAGTAAAAAGTCAACATCCCTTTTTTATGTTTCCTATAACTAATTATATAAAAATAAGCTATCACCTTTGTCCTCCGTAGGTACTCCATACTTTGTATCTACATGTAATCATTTCGTAGTAATCATCACTGGTTTTAAGACAGACAGTATAGTATAGTAGGTAAGTATAGATTAAAATCCGACAAAATCCTATTTCGAAAATTGTTTTAAAAAGTTAAAATTATTATTTTTATGAAACGGAACCCTTCGGTATATTTATCACTAGATATTATAAAGTCCCCCTATTTTATCTGTCTGTACCTAATCTCGGAAAGTTGGGACCGGTTTTTGTTCCTGTTTGCAATGTTGAAAGAGGGTTTTGTGAGGAAGGTTTGTATTTCAAAAATGCTACCCAATTAAAGACGCAAAGGGAAGCTAGTTTAATTATACAAAAAAGGTAATACAAAAATTAAAACAATACCATCAGAAGCACCAATATATTTCAGTCATAATTACAAAATATTTGCCGCGTACAATTATACATTACAGACACACAACCACTTAAAATTAAATATAAATTAAACATGAGGCCGACAAACACATTGTAAAAACATGGTGATGTTTTCTTAAGAGTCGCATGTAATGTTAACTTTCAATAAATCACGTTTGCATTTCCAAAGGAGAAATTAATTAAACTCTGCCAATAAATTCATAAAAATCTTTGTTTATAACGAGTTCCGCAATAAAATAATATGTTATATGGAATCTATTAACTTCAAAACTATACGTTGCGACAAAATTACAAAAACACTCAATAATGTAGCCGTGGTACAATTAATTTGACACCTTTATCAATAAAAAAAATACACTCATAGACTGTGTTGCCAACCACAATATAACATAAAGCCGTCCCCGTATCACGTCACGCGCGACGCCGCCTTTTTTAGCGCGCGAAAACCTATCGCAGTTTGACTTTTTATTATGACGTGCAAAGGGACAGTGACAGTTCTTCGGGCGATAAAAAACTGTCATGCTACGGAGGCTAGAATAACCAGATTTTTGTCCCGTCGGGGTCTTTCTTTCAGTGAATTCCCTCAACGCAATGAGATTTGACTAATATCGCAAATTAAACTGTGGCTGTTAGTGCACAGATACAATAGACATTTTATCGAAAGTGTATCATTCTATTTATGTTATTGATAACGCCTTACCATATATCACAAACAGAAAAAAAAATTAAAGCAACATCAACTAATTAATGTTTGGTATTATTCATAGTATGATTTCCAAAAAACATATAAAAAAAATTGCGCATAGTTCTTTAGCTTACCGAAAGCGTGACTAAACAATTGATGTGTATGCTAATGTCATAGTCATTGCAAATATGTTAAATACGTGCTATAATCTACGATAAATTAAGTACAAAAAAGATATCCTAATTTCGAGTAATGGAAGTTTACGCACACAGTTGGGATTTCAAATTGCTTATAATCTAACATAATAAAAACCATGAAATAAATACAATAAACTAAATATAAACTTATACACAAATTAAAAGTGAAATAAATATACTTACTTAACGATAAACTAAATTTTAATGACATTATACAAAATTACAACGTGACCATAGAAGAAATGAATAAAGAATTATTTTTATTACATTTGATTGTTAACATTATTTAAAGGGACCAATTTCTTTTCCAAAACATATTGAATAATCACATTATTTGGATTGAATTTTCAAACTATTCCTTACTTTTATAACAGAAAAGCAAGGAGTTAGGCCGAAGTTAAATTTAAAAAAAAAGGAACATATTTTATAGACATTAAATATTTTAGTTTTAGTCTGGTCCAACTTTCAAATTTATTATCTACGATTAATATTTTGTTTTATCCGAAAAAAAAATACATTTTCTAAATTAAATAACAATTATACATTACGAATTAATTTAAGAATGTAACTCTACATAATTTGTTGACAACAAAATCATAATACGTTTACTTAACTAATCGAATATATATCATATTTGTTCATATCAAAATTTTATTTAAAAATAAAATTGTGAAATACAATGAAAATGTATTTATTTAAAGAAAAATGTTAGCGTTCGTGATACATTTTTACTTAACAGTTTCAATTCTTTGCGCTAATTTGGAAATTTGCAAATGTCTAATTATGTTTGCGCCAAAATGTTCCATCGTGATCGGTCAAGTCTTAATGTTTATTTGTTACAATCAGAAATACTAATATTTTCTCCTCATTAGCTTGGATTTAGAAAATTGCAAGGCAGTATATACTTATCTGGAATGCAGGTCATTTATACATTTAAAAAATTCAGGCGTCAATATTTGCAAAAAAAAACTTTCTCAGATAATCATTGACAACGCCTTTTTTTGCAACATACCTATGCAAATCGTATGAAGAAAAAAAAATTGAATTTGCATTCAGTCTGAAATAAAAATTATACAGCCTCAAAATCAAAACAAAAAGCAATGACGTACTATTAGTACGTTGTAAAACAATATTCAGTTGTTTACTAAATGGCGTCAATGCTAATTGAAATTTGAAAAAAAATAATTGCGTTAAATGGAAATACATTTTGAACTATGTCCTCGAGCCAACGTCTTTTTTAAGACGTCATAAGGATTCCTGGGTTCATTGATAATCACAATTTTGTATTTTATTCTAAATTTTTATTATCGCGATTGTGTGATCACATTTTGTCTACGGTCGCACACTTAAGTCTTGTCAAAAATCTTAATAATTGCTTTACCGAAGCAATCCCGCTAGCTATGTGTAACTTTATTGTCAAATCCGTGTTCTATAACCTTCAAACGGCTATCCAGAGGCTAAAACTTAGAAGTTAAAAAAAAAACGAAGCGTAACATTCGTTATAAAGTAGGCACTTCTAGAGAAAGGGTGTTAGTTTCATACGTAACGGATTGTTGCATATTTATAGCCGATCTATTATGACGCATGTGAGATTTGACCAGGTCAGAATTAACCAAAGCGGCCATCAAACTCAGCTCCCCGGCCAACACAGTAGCGCATATCAAAGACGCAAGTCTCGCCGAATTCTCCGCTGGAATTTCCCCAGCACCTTTGACCCCTAAAATGTCTAAACACGCCGCTTGCGCAGGCAAAACAGTACCGCCACCTATTGTTCCAACCTCCAAACACGGCATAGTACATGTGACGTAAAGATCGTCTCTGTTTTCCCCACAAAGTTCCATATTTGTCGAGCAATTGCTACTCGTCACGTTTTGAGCCGGATCCTGGCCGGTCGCTATGAAAATAGCCGTGACCATGTTGGCTGCGTGTGCGTTGTTCCCTCCAATGGACCCGGCCAAAGCTGAACCAGACAGGTTCTTAATCTTATTGCACCTAGCCAAAGTCTTGGCGTCAGTTTTGAATATAGTTTTCAAATTTTCCGCAGTTATAACTGTCTCGCAAACTACTCTCTTCCCTCTGCCCTTCACCCAGTTGATGGCGGCAGCTTTCTTGTCAGAACAGTAGTTTCCAGAGAGACTGATCACTTCCATGTCGGGGAAGTAGTTTTTGAGGAGTTTCAAAGCGTTTTCTGCACCTTTAGATACCATGTTCATGCCCATAGCGTCTCCAGTTGTCGCTCTGAATCTAAGATACAATATGGCGCCATCAACTCCAATGTGGACCTCTTGTAGGCGCGCGAATCTTGACGTGGAATCGAATGCGCTTTTGATTTGAGCGTAATTTTGTTTATTATCAATCCATTGGCGGCACTCATGAGCTCGTACTACGTTAGGCAGCCTTACTGCTGGGGCTCTTGTCATACCAACATCTTCAACTACACTTGTAACACCCTTCGCTCCTATTGCCTTTGCGCCTCTGTTAGTGGAAGCAACTAACGCGCCTTCAGTTGTAGCCATTGGGATCATATATGCTTTACCATCTACTACCAAGGGGCCGGCGTACCCCACAGGAATGCCCACATAACCGATAACATTCTCACAGCAAGCATTCAAGACTTTGTTATACTCGTAGTTTAAATAAGGAAGATGATTGATAGCTTCTTCAGTTTGGAACCTTGTGGAGATTACTTTCCTGCGCAGCCTGACGCCTCTTAATGGGTCCCCGAGGACAGTTTCGAGTCTATGCAGAGGTATATGTGATTGTTCTACCAGCATTACCACTTCGTCATCACTTAAAGAAGTAGCGGCTCCTTCTGACCGGTATATTTCGAGGCATTCAGCCATTGGACGTTTCTTTGCGTTTAACTTTGCAGCGGAGGAACTCGGAGAAAGGACTGGCCACTCTTCCTCGTGGAAAAAGGAGTCTTCAGTCTGTGTGGAGACTTCAGAATTCGTATCATCACCGACTGAGAACAGAGGTTTGCGGCTGGTGTGAGTCAATTCGCCATCACTTTGCACTACCTCTTTGACAGTCATATCATTCATGTCTATAATCCAATTTCTTTGTTCTTCAAAGAACACAAATTTGATAATCAACGCGCACAATAAAGTAGCTATCACGAAGTAATCCGCGCTGACTGAAAACCATTTGACGTAAGAATTTAGTAAGACGTTTTCACTCGAAGATGGTGCCATATCGACTTGTCCTTCAGCGTTTCCACTATCAGCGCTCCACGGCCATCGGCTGGTCAAATGGACACATAATAATCCCGCCGCCATTATCATCTTCACTCTCTGAACCACAGGGTTTGGCTTCAAATCGGCTTCGGAATATCTACTGTCAGGACTTATATCTTTCCTTCCTGCTGCGAAATCCGCTACGAGGGACAAACATGCCGGGTAAAACGTCACGAACACTACATAATCGACAAGCAAAGCCAAACACGCGAAGCTACACATGTGCTCCAACCTCGGAACACCAGATAAGGCTCCAACGCCGACTAATAGAACAGCTAGGAGCGTGTCCAGTGTCGCCGACGGTCCTAACAACGCAAGCGCCCTTCCTACCCGCTTCCCTTGATCCTGCCCGGCGGACCAACCAGCTTTGGCCATCCTCGCTCCTCTAGCAACATCGGCAACTAACAGAAACAAGAACGGCGCATCCTTAATGCTCGCCAATTCGGTAAAGAATATTCCAGCCAACGCTGAAGTGAAGACAAAACTGGCGAATGTCGAAAAGACGCCAGCGATGATTAGGAGGTATTTCGACGCGATTTTCTGGAGATTGGAGACTTGATAGTACGCGTACAGAAGTGCTGCGCAACGAACGAAGGTCATGAGGACGGCGTCTGCTGCTTGGTACTCCGCTTCTAGACCTGGACAAGCCCTGGCCCACCCTGCGCATCGTTCAGGTCTGACGCCGGGGCCGTGGCGCTCGACGCTGGCCGCGCAGGCGAGTAACGCCAAAGTCGCGACGATGACCTCCCACTGGTGCCGCGCGCAGAACTCGCCGTGCGCGCCCCACACCTTCATGACGACTTTTGACCGTAATTTATATCTGGAAAGAGGAAACAGTGCTATCAGTTACACCCATAAATATATTTAGTCACTACATAGTATAAAACAAAGTCGCTATTTTAGTCTGTTTGTCTGTATGCTTAGATCTTTAAAATTACGAAACGGATTTTGATGCGGTTTTTTGTAACAGGTAGAGTGATTCAAGAGGAAGATTTTTATGTATAATTTTTTCCGAATTTTGCACCCGTGCGAAGCCGGGGCGGGTCGCTAGTAAAGACATATATCAAATCAAAACCTTTTTCAGAGGAGGCATATACGAATAGGTTTACTAGGTAGTACTAGTAGAGGTTTTATGCCGTGGGGTTCCCGGCACCAATAGACAAAAATACGACCACACATCACTTTTTCATGGATGTCCTAAAAGGCGACTAAGAGATAGGCGTACATACTTGAGATTTTTCTAGGCGACGGAATAGCAACCTGTTACTATTTGAATTTCAATTCTATCATTAAGCCAAACAGCTGAACGTGGCCTATCAGTCTTTGATTATATGGTTGATTCTTAAACGATTTCTGTCTGATTTTTGTATCTGACATTTTCC
Organism: Amyelois transitella; assembly: GCF_032362555.1. NCBI lineage: Eukaryota > Metazoa > Arthropoda > Insecta > Lepidoptera > Pyralidae > Amyelois > Amyelois transitella. The sequence continues at coordinate 907,686 of NC_083532.1, read as the reverse complement.
TGATGTGAAAGTAAATGAATACCATTCATTAGGCGCAAAATTTATATAAGTTAAAAATATTAACGCCCTTCGTCCTAACACAAAGTACTAAACTAGTTACGATTTCTCATTTTCCTAAATAACATTAACCTTGAAATAACCAGTTAGATCCGATTTCACACCGGCGGCGACCGGTTGCGCGCGCGCCATCTTGAAACACATTGGGCAACCACTGGGTCAAAGTTAAGGGCGATGCTACACTAGAAAGGTGCTATGAATGTGTAATATAAAATTTATGTCTATTGAAAATATAACCAATCACAGATTTTTTTATTTCGCCTAAATCAGAATGAAAGGAATATTGTGGTTCCCGGTTTTATCGTCAAAATAAATAAAATAAATAAATGAGCCGTGTGGTTCCCGGAAACAATACAAAAAAGAATAGGACCACTCCATCTCTTTCCCATGGATGTCGTAAAATACGACTAAGGGATAGGCTTATAAACTTAGGATTCCTCTTTTAGGCGATGGGCTAGCAACCTGTCACTATTTGAATCTCAGTTCTGTCATTAAGCCAAATAGCTGAACGTGGCCATTCAGTCTTTTCAAGACTGTTGGCTCTGTCTACCCCGCAAGGTATATAGACGTGACCATATGTATGTATGTATGTAGGAATATAAAATTGTAAAACTGCAAAGAGTCGACTTTTGACAGCCAAATAAATATTTTTTTTATGCATCACGCAATTTAACCGGACATCTTGTCGATTCGACCACGGACGCTTTTACAGAGTTCGCATAGTATGTTTATGAATAGTTAGTTTTTTTTTTATTTACACAGATTGAGTTAGCCAGGTTAGAGTTAGGGATTCGAACCCGGGACCTACAGTGTCACAGACAAGCGTACTACCGCTGCTGCGCCACACAGGCCGTCAAAAAGTTAAAAATTATTAATAGTAATTTCTTTATTCACTTTGTTTTATTGTACTTGGATTTTTGAATAGTCTCATAGTTACAATCTCAAACTAACTTATATTTACAATATCGAACTAACTTTTCCAATTCGAAATCTTACGATTTCAAGCAGATTCAAGTCTAAGTAACCTCAATGTACAATTGTAATAAATCGTAAAACGAGATATATTTCACGATTTTTAAAATATATGATGACAAATTTTCATCATATATTTTATCATCGCTTCCCCTCAGTTTTGTAGCTTACCTCGATTGACATATCGTTAACGTCATTGGTGGAAAGGCGTCCTTATAATCATAATTCTTTGGCCGTGGTTTTCGGTACAATAAAATAAGACCACATCATATCATTTCCTGTGGATTTTCAAATTACATCCATATATATGTATATATATATACGTATAATAAAATAGTAACTGACCTATGTCTGTCTGTACTTGGAAGATATTTTGACTATCATTTAGCTGGTCTAGTAGAAAATGCTATTAGTCCACCTTTACTTTTGAGGGTCAATAAAGTTTTAAATATTTATATTCAGTTTCAAATATGTAAGAATTGCCACAAATCTATATAGGGATACATACATATGACCAACAGTAGCCAAGAAATGTGTGCCGTGTGGTTCCCGGCACCAATAAAAAAAAAGAATTGGACCATTCTATCTCGTTCCCATGGATGCCAAAAAAGGCGACTAAGGGATTGGCTTATAAACTTGGAATTCTTCTTTTAGCCGATGGGCTAGCAACTTGTCACTATTTGAATCTCAATTCTATCAATAAGCCAAACAGCTGAACGTGGCCATTCAGTATTTTCAAGACTGTTGGCTCTGTTTACCCCGCAAAGGATATAGACGTGATATATTATTATAGTGTAAAATTAAATCTATCGCTGTCTCGTTTCACGTCATAATAAAAAGCGAAACAGCGATAGTTTTAACGCGCGATAAAAACGGCGTAGCGCATGCGTACCTTTAGAGCGCCTTTTGCCCGTCATCCTAGATTGGGTTTAGTGTAAATTAAAAATTGAATTGCGTTAAATACAAAAATTACACACTAGACACCGCCCGCGACTTCGTCCGCATGGAAACCCTATCATTCCCGCGGGAACTCCGGGATAAAAAGTAGCCTTATGTTATTCTGGTTCTTCAGCTACTTAAATACCTACCAAATTTCATCGTAATCGGTTCAGTAATTTTTGCGTGAAAGAGCAACAAACATCCATACTGACATCCTGATATGCTAACAAACTTTCGCATTTATAATATTAGTAGGATATAGAGTGTATTTGTTCGTCCTTATGTCACGTCAAAACCCCTGAATTCCATGAAATATTTTTGCAAACAAACATATAGTGTGGAGGTCGAACGGAGACGAACACAAGAACATGTTTCCTTCACAAATATCAAGTTAAAATCAAATAATTCATCATTTATATACCAGTTTTTTAACATTGGCATTCAAAAAGGGAAAATCCTTATAACTGGCTCGACAGGGCTGTCACTGAGGCAAAATTTTTCGCATACATTCATTCATTCATTCGTTTTCATATAATCACGTTCACAGGTTATTAGTATCGTTGAGTTAGTATCTCGAAACACAAGTCTCGAACTTACTTTGGAGAAACCCTATCATAACTTAACAATCAATCCCGCGGGAACTCCGGGATAAAAAGCCTATATGTTATTCTGGGTGTTCAGCTACCTAAATACCAAATTTCATCGTAATCGGTTCAGAAGTTTTTGCGTGAAAGATTAACAATCATCCATACTGACACCCTGACATACTCACAAACATTTATAATATTAGTAGGATTTGTTGGTCGCTTGTTCCTTCACATATTTCGCACACAAAGTGCTATAAAACGAACAAGTGTCAGCCCTAAAACGTGTACTTCACAAAACACGAATGTGTCGCGTGATTTTAATATGATTTTTAACATGACCTTATATAGCAGGTTCAGGGTTTGTCAAAGAATTGATTCCGCGTTTCTCAGAAATTATAATTTTTATTAGCATCTTAAATTAATTTAATAATGTTTTAAATAGTATTGGCCGTCAATAGGCTTGTCACTATTTGAATCTCAATTTTATCGTTAAGCCAAACAGCTTTTCAAGGCTGTTGGCTCTGTCTAGCCCGCAAGGGATATAGATGTGATGATATGTATGTATGTATAGTAACGTAAATTGCTTATACATCAAATTGGGTTCGATATTATTTTATGGCTTAATCTCATTTTAATTTTTTTATTTATCAATCATCTTTTTAATTATATTATTTTAGCGAAATGATGATAAAGCCGTTAATCTATGAAGATCTTAACATTATTTTAAATTTTAAGAAAATTAAATGCCGCACTCTTAATTTTAATATTATTATAAAATATAATTTATTTATTTTCATTAAACATCTTAATTCATTCAAATTGAATATGTTTTTACCAAGAAAAAAAAATACAGTATTTTTTAATTTTCAATTAAGTAACCTATTAATTAAAACTCCTCATTCTTTGTTTTAATAAATAATGCATTTTATTTAAGTAGATAAAGTTATTTTTGTTGTAATTATTTTAAATAAGACCTTGTTCAATGTATTCATTCGAATATACATATTATGTGATTGAATTTGACAAGTATAATAAAGGCTACTGTTAATTAGGAAAACGAAAATATAATTAAAGATAATTACATAATATGCTAATCACCAAAGCAAATAAATCTTAATTTTATCGCATGATAAGCGCAGCGCTGCTTTCTATTTTCCACACCAGTTGAAAAGGAGGTTCTAAATTCGACCGTAATTTTTTAAATTTTTATTATGTTTATTACTAAGTCAACATAATTTTTTAATAGTTAAATCTCAACTGATTTAAATAAAAATCCACAAAATGTATTTATTTACTAATAAAAATCTCTTTATTTACTAAATATATTCGGACAAATAAATAAAGAAGGAAATGATCCTTACCCTAGAATAATTTCACTTACATGCTTTTAAGTAATCGTTAATTTTATCGCTGACGGGGGATGAGAGAGCCAACAATATCAAAAAGACTTAAGACCACATTCAGTTGAATTAAATTAAAATTAAAAATAAATGTGGCGTGTGGTTCCGGCAGTTTGAAATAGGACCACTCCCATATCTTTCCCATGGATATCGTAAAACGCGACTAAGTGAAAGGCTAGTAAACTTCTTGTAGGCGATGGTCTAGCAACTTGTCACTATTTGAATCTCAATTCCATCATTAAGGCATACAGCTGAACGTGGCCTTCCAGTATTATCAAGACTGTTGGCTCCGTCTACCCCGCAAGGGATAGAGACGTGTATATAAGAATGTGTGAAGAATATTTACCTGCGGCTGAGGAAACAGATAAAATATCCCAATTGTTTGACAGCCAGCTTTATTGACACCAAAACACTAAGCAAAATCGTATCACCGAACATCTTTGTATATTCGCAAAAAAAAAAAAATAATAATAAAAAAAAAAAAAATTCCTATCGTATTCCACTACGAATATCGAAAAACAATTATTTATAGTCCATATTTTGTTTCTTTTTCAACTTTAGTAAAATTTAAAACTTTGAAAAAAGAAACAATTTTTTTTTTTTTACCGCGACGTTAACAACTCCCGGTGTTCGAAGTGACTGATCGGTATCGAAAAGTGTATTTCTTTTAATATGTAAATGTCAACACGTATTTTTAACATCATGAATGAGTACAATTTATGTTAATGTATTTACATGACGCCAAGGCATTGTCATTTCAATGGCGATAGGAGATCACAGTGTTAACAGGAAAAGCCGTGTGGTGCGCAAAGTCCATGTTGGATTTTTGGACTTTTATTCTTGCATCACGTGACTTCACTATTTTTTTAAAACGTTTAGCGAAGTTAACCTTCTTGTCTATTGTTCTTTTTTTCAAACGACTTCAAAAAACGAACAGGGTTATCAAACGGGCCGTATTTTTTTAAACCGCCTTCAAAAACGGTGATTTTTAAAATTTTACTTCGAAAAAGAAACAAATCGATTGGAGGAGGTTCTGTTTTAAAAAAAGTTATTATATATTATAAATGCTTCCCGTGTGCAAAGCCGGGGCCGGTCGCTAGTATACGAATAAGTATTTAAAAAAAAAACATAAACAAACCAACGATTTTGGATCATTTTACCACGTTTGCTTGCTCTGGCATGAATGTGTCTATTTCCTTATGAGTCTTTTACAATTTTCATGTGAAAAAGAGATAGAGCAGTCCAATTCTAATGTACCGGATACCACACGGCACACAAAAAGAGCACGGAATCGAATCCAAATTAAATTAACCCAGAAATGCTTAAGTTTTAAAACCAAAGGTTTAGCTTACGTAAGAAACCTAAAATTAATCAAAAAAAAAAACGTTTCTTAAAAAAAATAAGACCTTTCCGCTTTGACACAAGAACCCGCTGACTCATACGTGATGACAATGTAAACATTACATTTCGGAAGATTTGGCGCATAACATGACTTATTTCATAAGCAAAAAAAAACACTGAAAAAAAAAGTTAAGCGCAATTTTTTCCCGCACGATTAAGGTTCCGTCAACTTCAACCTCTCTCGACCGGGAACACGCAGATAAGCTCTGCGTGTTTCCGGTCGCATCCTCCACAGAAGTGTTTCGGGGGGGGATGCTTATTAACTTGGGATTCTTCTTTTAGACGATGTGCCAGCAACCTGTCACTATTTGAATCTCGATTCTATCATTAATCCAAACAGCAGAACGTGGCCTATCAGTCTTTTCAAGACCGTAGGCTCTGTCTATCCCGCAAACGATATAGACGTGACCATATGTATGTATAGGTACAGACAAGTCGCAACGCAAAATGATAATAATGCATTAGGCATTACATAATTTTTATTGCGATAGATAGAACCCTAAAAATCCGCTGTCATTGACGTCTTTGGGATGAACAGTCATTACTTTGCAAAATCTACATAACACATACGAGTAGGTATTGTTACCTGGTTAAAAATTGACATTTTACAAACCTACACTTGTCCTTAGAGCAGATATCGCAAAAACTATGTACTTACATTTAGTTAAAACAAATTTCGATGTAAAATTTGTTCAATGTTGTCATTTGAAATACAAAATGTAACAGGAACAAAAAAGGTATTTCTCAGATGGTTTATTTTGTTCTTTTTATTTGCGAGAAATTATATATTTACATACATACATACATATACATATGGTCACGTCTATATCCCCTGTGGGGTAGACAGAGCCAACAGTCTTAAAAAGACTGATAGGCAACAGCTTCAGCTATTTGGCTAAATGATAGAATTGAGATTCAAATAGAGACAGGTTGCTAGCCCATCGCCTAAAATAAATAATCTCAAGTTTGCAAGCCTATCCCTTAGTCGCCTTTTACGACATCCATGGGAAAGAGATGGAGTGGTCCTATTCTTTTTTGTATTGGTGCCGGGAACCACACGGCACGGAACAACCAATGTTGTGAAACCAAAAGATTTGACAATATTAAGCGACTAGCGACCCGCCCCGGCTTCGCACGGGTGCAAAATCCGGAAAAATTATACATAAAAACCTTCCTCTTGAATCACTCTACCTGTTACAAAAAACCGCATCAAAATCCGTTGCGTAATTTTAAAGATTTAAGCATACAGTAAAACAGACTAAAATAGCGACTTTGTTTTATACTATGTAGTGATATGAGGTATCGTATAAAAATGAAAAAAAAAAAATTATTGAAAAAAAAAAATTGCTTTGCGTAAAAACCTACTTCAGCCAATCCTGGATCATAGGCGCGACCTTGCCTCCTCCCAGGAGGTGAGGATGTAACCGGGATAAACCCCAGGTGAAAGAATATACAAGTGTAAATGAAAATGTTGAAAAGGGATGGCCCAGACGATGTACCCTGATCACATTAGGGACATTCTGAAGATGAAGTCCAGTTCAGATTGCTGATGATTGTGTATTAAAATTAAATTAAAAAAAATCACTGACACAAATTTTAAAAGTAGGAAATCATAAAATAAATTTAATGTAAAAGTACCTTAGTATGTAATTTGTATTTAGTAATAATTTAGAGGAAATACGTCTCTTTGGGGGACCGGTGCTACAGATACACTGACATGTCAAACTTATCATACCCCACATTTTTTGTCGAGGATTAATTATTTTTAAAATTGTCATTAAAAATATTTACATTGTATAATTGAATTATCATTCCATCAGTTAATACATTTAAATGTCTCAAATGACATAATTTGTGATTGGTAATTTATTAAGAAGATGGAACATAACTCCTTGCTAGGTTTAGAATAAGCTGTGCCCGCGACTTCGTCCGCGTGGAATAATTATTTTGGGCATCATTGAAGCCATCAAGGATGAATAATTTTCCCCATTTTTTTCACATTTTCCATTATTTCTTCACTATTAATAGTTGCAGCGTGATGTTATAAAGCCTAAAGCTTTCCTCGATAAATGGTCTATTCAACGCAAAAATATGTTTTCAAATAGAACCAGTTGTTCTTGAGATTAGCATGTTCAAACAAACAAATGCTTCAGCTTTATAATATTAGTATAGATTTCCTGATATGCACCTGGTGAGTAGAATAGAATAGAATAGATTTATTTTCAAAATTGGATACAAGGTATCACTTATTGACATCACATAACTTAAATCAAATTATAACTACTACCGCTTCCAAAGCGCATGTGTAGAAGAAGCGGCGGAACAAACTACACTGCAGCATTTTCATCGGACGTCAATTTACAAATATAGATCTCTTACTTCTAAATCATGGACGAATGCACTCTACATTCAAAAACATGAATGAATGTAGAGCTAATTATGTCAATACGAATATTTCGTCAAATATATAATTTATTTACATACATACTCACATCTTGATATTCAAATAGTGACAGATTTCTTGCCCTTTACCTGAAGTAGAATCTCATGTTTTTTAGCCTTTCACTTAGTCTCTTTTTGAAACATCAATAGGAAAAAGAGTTTGTTTGTAATATCTTTATTGCATAGAGATTAACACAGTAATTATAATAGAAACAAATCACTTGCAATGGCGGATTTATCCCATGAAGGGATCTCTTCCAGTCAACTAGCAAACAATAAAGGAACTAGATAATTCAGTAAAGGGCGGCAAGCCACTGTGTTTTTAGCAACAATATGATAATATACTAACAGAATACAGATAATAGACATAATTATACCTATCCACAAAATATATGTATATGTATAAATCTATAAATAAATAAACATACATAAACTAAGATAAATTGCCTGACGTTTGATCTAGGTGCTCAACTGGACAGGAACTTTAATACATTATTTTTATACATATATATGTGTATATAATGTATATATGTTTAGGGTCTGTGCCTTTTTAGTGTCCAAGTAACAGCACTTTTAGAGAGTACTCTAAAGGTGCTGGAAACCACTTGGTACTTATAAAGTGCTGTTATTGTTATAACATGGATATAACAAAACAAACACCATTACAAAATGATATGGACATAGCCTTAAGAAGTCATTAAGCTTTAATGGGCTTTTAAGCTATTTATTTTAGTAATAAATATGATTATTGATTTTAATGACAAATTTAGTCATTATGTGCCATGTGGTTCCCGGCACCAACATAAAAAAAGAATAGGACCACTCCATCTCATTTCCCATGGATGTCGTAAGAGGCGACTAAGAGATGGGCTTATAAACTTGGGATTCTCCTTTTAGGCGATGGGCTAGCAACCTGTCACTATTTGAATCTCAATTCTGTCATAAAGCCAAACAGCTGAACGGGGCCTTCCTGTCTCTTCAAGACTTTAGGCTCTGTCTACCCCGCAAGGGATATAGACGTGACTATATGAATGTGCGGATAAGGAAGTTCAATGATCACTTGAAACTCTTTGTAGAAGTAAAGACAAAACTAATGTCAGGGAAGTTGCAGGCTAAACGGAAATAATAGATTTTACAAATAATTTTTAAAATGAGCGTTCGTTAGTATATACATAGATGGAATAATTTGATTTATAATAACCATTTCCAAATTTCATATCCATGACCTAGCTAACTACATAGACAATAAGTACACACATTACACAACTCACAGTCATTGAAAATGTAACTGAGTGTGTTTACTTAACACTAAGATATAACAAATAACTTGCTTAGTGTAATCCGGGACTATACCACGAAAAATTAGACCAAATTCGCGGTCAGATTTCACTTTCTCAAAAAATAGAAATTTGCTTACCACACGGCCTAATTTAGATGTTGCTGCCAATTTCACCTTTTTCTTCCACTGTTTCTCGAAAGGTTCCTTTCGAAAATCGTGTTTGTGATATAATAGTTTAATTTTAGTTAAATAATATTTGTGAAAAGAACACGAAACGTGACACACTTCTCGTCATTTTCGTGGTGCACTACAAAAATTTGAGGTTTTCCTACTATTTTTACGTCAAAATAATGTTGCCACTTTCTAAGTAAAGTAAAATACTATCAAGATGTAAATAAAACCTGTGACTGTAAGCAAATCAGTGATTGAGGTCCACCAATTAACTTCGGGTGAAAATATTTTATTTTTATAAATATATGTGTATATTTTTGTGACGTGATATCTTTTCACAATTTTGTTAAAAGCGAGGACGAGTTCGCAGGGAACAACTACATATTTTGAAAGAAAAAACTACGTGTTCTTTGATTATGATTGTAGCCATAATAAATAATTATGTTATAACTGTTTTACAACAGGTTAATCGCTTATCAGCTAAGCTTACCAGATGGACGAATAATCTGGTCAAGATTGCTGGAAAGAGATAGTTAAGAAAAGCACAAAATATAAAGATAATGGCGTAGGTACATTGCTGGATACATTCAGTCCATGCGTCGTGGCACACGCGACGCCGTTTTTATCGCGCGAAAATCTATCGCTGTTCGGTTTCACGTATTCGCGCATCAGGCGTGCCATGCTACGGGGGCAGCGTTGAATAAATATACATACATATATACATACATACATACATAAAATCACGCCTCTTTCCCGGAGGGGTAGGCAGAGACTACCTCTTTCCACTTGCCACGATCTCTGCATATTTCCTTCGCTTCATCCACATTCATAACTCTCTTCATGCAAGCTCGGCGGTTTCGGGTACTTCTGACCTGACCCTTTACCTTTTGAATAAATATGGTCTGGAAAAAAATTATTTCGGTAGTCGATGTACTTAGCTGAGTGAAAAATAAATCTGTTAAAAAAAAAAAGTATAATTTAGTATCAAGAATCAATGCAAAATATTAATATATCTATGACCATTGTTATGATATTGATATTAAAAGCGTCTTGAGATACTGTTCCCGAAGTAATCGTCTCCAAACTACTGTCAAATATTTCACTTTTTTTGAAACAGTATTTCCGAAATGTCGTCCTGGATTTAGGTTTATCTGCTTCTTCGAAGGGTTCGTCTCTCAAAGCTCTATAAAATGCTACAAAATAGGGTATCAGCACAGTTCTCCCAAAATAATGCCACAATAACCCAAAGAATGCAGTTAGCAATATAACTTGACAGAACATGTAGAAATAATAAGGGAAGATGATGGCATTTGGTGTGGTTAGCTTGGTGATTTTACAAACGAGCCATTGGATCATCATCCAGTAGACCATACACTGATTAGTTCCAGCACAAAGCGATACACAGCAATCCCAGAACCTTGCGCATAATATATATGGAAAGCAGAACACTTCCCACCAGTTATATCTGAATACATCGTCTGTGTGAGCGTGAAATCTTTCTCCCTGGACTTCATCACAGCGAAATCTCTCTGAAGCTGGCTGTGGTCTTCTTTTCGGCGGCATTTTGTGTTTCAAGTCCCTTTATAAGCAAGCGATTTTGATATGGTCTCTTTTACCTTATTTACTTAAAATTATAAAATAAATTATGTTACTTGCGATGAATCATAATTGTGTAAAAATTATTGTCAAATCTTTGTCATGTCGTATGTAAGCCGTATGATTGAGGTCTATCTAAGTAGGTACATACCTATCAAAAACAGGTTTAATTCTCCAAGTAATGTTTTTAAATCTGTGGTACAGGTGTATATTTGTATTTAAACTGCATAGGGAAAATTCGTATGCTATTAATACAGTAAACTTTATCACAAGTTCTATGGTTATAAGAAGTTATATTTTATAAATGTTTTAAAAACAGGTTATCCATAATAGGTCATATTAAATTGGCAACATTTATTTATAAACGTCATTGTCATGGGTTACGTTTTGTTTCTATAATCTATGGTCAGTTTACAAGTGACCATGGAGGGGTAGGTTGTGCATATTTTTCCAAGAAAAATATTGAGTGATTTTCGCATAATTATTATGTTACAAACTGCAAAAGACAGCAAACTTGTGCAAGATTTACTGTTTTTCAACATTAGTTAGTTTACACTCGCAGGTACTGTGTCTAAACTAGTTTTTTCTTTGGTGAAAGTTGTTTATTTACGTAGAAGTATTAATTTGTCAAGTTTTGCCAAATTAAATCCGTAATTATTAATCCATTAATTATTTGTGTTTAGTTTAAAATGATAAGTACTTACATTGCTACATCAGTCATATTCACTCCCTTTAACACCCTGAAGGCTAAAAACAGGTTTTTATTATGTTTCCGTAATTTCCTACTTTAACTACTAGTTTCTCAGCCTTGGGTTTAATTCAACATATTTTTTTTTTTATAAGAAGCTATGTCTTGTGCAAAGTTTTAATGTAACTTTCTAAATGGTGAAATAGAATTGAAAAATAAATAAATAACTAACAAAAAACTTATTCCACTTTAATGTTTGGAAAGTTAAAGTTTGTATAAAAAATCTTCTACACTATGTCCATAGATTAGAATTTTGTTCAATTTACATGCCAAGCGCTGGACCATAATAATTTAAATTTTTTAAAACTATAAATCAATGAATTCTAACTCAATATTCTTTTTTTGAGCCTAATTATAGAATTTTGAGTCACCTCAAAAATAACAGTTAAGCATATTCCAAGCATTAAAAAATTTATCTTCCTACCAATTTTTTTACAGATCACGAAACTACCGCCATGGCAACACTGATCATAATAATAGCAACACTGCTATCCTACACTCATTCAGAGTACATACCTCCTGGTCCCAGATACCCGTGCCCGAAAGAGACGCAGCTATTGCACCCGTGTGTTTGTGAGAAAGGGACAGACGCAGGGTTGTACATCCGATGTGAGAATTCAGGGTTGGCAGTGTTGAGTGTGGGTATAGGAAATTTGGCTGGTTTGGGGCAGCCTATAGAGAGGTTGCTATTAAAAGAGTGTAAAATTTGTGAGTATTATTTTAGTTTGTACGTACAAAATTAGAACAGGATTTAGTAGAATATAGTGACAGGATGCTAGCCCATCGCCTAAAAGAATCCCAAGTTTATAAGCCCATCCCTTAGCCGCCTTTTACGGCATCCATTGGAAAAAGATAGAGTAGTCCTATTATTTTTTATATTGGTGCCGGGAACCACACGCCACATTATTATTTTATTAACTGTATTATTTATTTTATCTCAATTTCCAGCAAACCTCTTCGGGCCTCTACTACATCGGTCAATAATCAGAGTTCTTCATATAGAGGACACGCCAATCAAGGCAATTGACAAATATGCTTTCGCCGGGGTCAACAGGACCTTGCAGGAGGTCAGAATGGTCAATACGAAGATCGAGGAGTTCCCTAAGGAGGCTTTTAAGGTAACATTTGTCTATTTATTTAATTGTTTTTAAAGTACGTTCAGCTTTTTGACCTGATTTTACATTCAAATAGTGACAGGTTGCTACCCCATCAGCTGAAAAAAGAATCTCAAGTTGATAAGCCTATTCCTTAGTCGCCATTTACGACATTCGTGGGAAAGAGATGGAGTCGTCTTATTCTTTTTTTTAACCACACGGTTAATTTTAATGTAAGCAAAAAATTAAACGATTTTATTTTTAACGGCCTCAGTGGCGCAGCTGTAGTACGCTTTTCTGTGACACCAGAGGTCCCGGGTTCGAATCCCGGCCAGGGCATGATGAGAAAAGAACTTTCTCTGATTGCCCTGGGTCTTGAATGTTTATCTATATAAGTATTTATTATAAAACTAGAGGCCGCCCGCGACTTCGTCCGCATGGAAACCCTATCAATCCCGCGGGAACTCTGGGATAAAAAGTAGCCTATGTGTTATTCTGGGTCTTCAGCTACCTACATACCAAATTTCATGGTAATCGGTTCAGTAGTTTTTGCGTGAAAGAGTAACAAACATCCATACAAACTTTCGCCTTTATAATAGTAGTAGGAAATAGTAGTAGGATATAGTATTGTTGAGTTAGTATGTAACGCAAGTCTCGAACTAACTTCGAGGCTAACTCAATCTGTGTAATTTGTCCTGTATATATTTATTTATTTATTTAATTTCAGATCCTAGGTAACCTGTCCATTTTATCCATAGACGGTCACAGTATGTCGAAGTTGGATAAGGACATGTTTGCCGGGAGCGAATTCGCCGGCCGCCTGGAGAGGTTGCATCTGTCAAACGGACTCATAGCCGAGTTTGCGCCGGAGACGTTCCAGGTGATTAAATTAATACATACATACATATGATCACGTCTATATCCCTTGCGGGGTAGACAGAGCCAACAGTCTTGAAAAGACTGAATGGCCACGTTCAGCTGTTTGGCTTAATGATAGAACCGAGATTCAAATAGTGACAGGTTGCTAGCCCATCGCCTAAAAGAGGAATCCTAAGTTTATAAGCCTATCCCTTAGTCGCCTTTTACGACATCCATGGGAAAGAGATGGAGTGGTCCTATTCTTTTTTGTAATAGTGCCGGGAACCACGTTCCAGGTATTTAGTCAAATTCAAATTCAAACTTTTATTTGCATAATATGAGTACAACAAGGTCTTAAATATTATGTACTAGCGGCCCGCCCCGGCTTCGCACGGGTGGACATATTTTTGTGTTTTATATTTTGAAATAAATTTATTTCAAAACAAATTTATGCCTATGTCACTTTTGAAGGCCTATTCTATATCTGTGCCAAATTTTATCAAAATGGGACCAGTAGTTTTTGAGTTTATTCCACACAAACATACAAAAATACAAATCTTTCCTCTTTATTATTAGTGTGGATAACAGATCTTCATATTTACCCTTTCGGATGTTGCAAACATTTTTTATGTATTAGTAGACATCTGTACACCACACGGCACAACAACGAATCACGTGATGCTTTAAGTATAAAAAAAAAAACAGTGAAAAGTTAAAAATCGCGCAAGCAAAGATTATGTATTATTTACGGGTGCCGTGTGGTTCCCGGCACCTATACAAAAAAAGAATGGGGTCCACTCGCATCTCTTTCCCATGGATGTCGTAATAGGTGACTAAGGGATAGGCTTACAAACTTGGGATTCTTTTTTAGGCGATGGGCTAGCAACCTGTCACTATTTGAATCTCAATTATATCATTAAGCCAAATAGCTGAATGTGTGTCTCCCATCGGGGAAAGCGGAGACTAAGAATTTCCACTTGCTACGATCCTTACAGACCTCTCCCGCGTCCTCCACACTCATTACTCTTTTCATGCATATTCGACGATTACGAGTACTCCTAACATTTCCCTTTTTCAAGACATTCGAAATTTTATCTTTGTAAGTTCAACGAGGCCTGCCCTGTCCCACTTTTACAGTCAGCTCTGCCTTATAAATTCCTTTCATTAATCTGTCTTCATCCATGCTCTCGACATGTCCAAACCATTTCAACATAAACGTTTAAATTTTGTTATTTGTAAAAAAAAAATCTTTGTTACAGAATCTTAAAAAGTTGAAGACATTGGACCTTCACGGTAACAGACTGTCGACGTTCAAGAGGAACCAGTTCAAAGGGCTGAGGGACGCGGAAGTGTTAGATTTAAGGTAAATATGATTAATAAGTCACACGTTCAGATCCGGCTCGAAGGACCAGAAACATGTACATGTGTGGAGAAGTTTGAAGTTAAAAATGGGTGAGTGACATAGAAGTTTTAGGCTAAATAAGCCCTACGTTGTAGTTTCAAATCCGGCTCGAAGGACCAGAACCATGTACGATCGCGTTCATATCTGCAGTCATAGTTTTAAAATTCTTACGGGTTAAAATAGCGTGCACTGTGGTTCCAATAGATACACACACACATGCATATTTAAAAAGAATAAATATTTCATCAAATGAATACGGTCTTTAAAACCAATGATTACTAAGAAAAACAGTTTATTACTCTATGACATATAACATAACAAAACAGAAAGAGACGGTAATCAACGATGGCCGAACTGGGCCCGATAATTGTCGATCGAGATATCGTCGTCTCTCATTATTTGCATAAGATTTGCCTATAGATGGAAGCCTGCGACTGCCAGACTTATGACATTTCAATAAGGTTGAAAGTTTATCTGCACACGACCCTAACGTAGGTAGTGGTTCCTTTGAAAGTTATTGGGTAGCAATTTTATTACTTGTGTGAGCAAGTGAGATCTAAGATATATTAGATAATCTCGCTTGCTCACACTCGCTTGTTCTAGTTACTAGCGTTACTTGGATTTCGAAGTTATTCAAGGAATTTTTTTTCCTATTAAAAAAAAATTGTGTTACTGACAATTTTTAATAACTAACTGATATCTAAGAATTACAAACACGGAAAGTTGTCTTCAAACACGGAAATCAGCAAGAAATATTAAACAAGAGGGAGAAAATAAAACATTCAATAATTAAAATTAGTAAATTTTATTGAAACAGTTTACCTATAGTTTTGTTTACATGTTGATGATTATATAAAGCTATACATACAGCATATTACACTAATTGTATCATCTACTTATCTCCTGTTATTAAGGTTACAGCTTAATTATTCGTTTTCATAAAGAAAAGATATTGAAGCTGTCCTTAAATACTATCTAAGTAATTAGTAGTTGTAATATAAACTGGCAGAACCTTTCACGCACTATATGGACTCGATGCACAGGGCACAAATGATATTGTTGGCATATCATCAATCGGATAAATATACCGCACAGTTGGTAACATGGTTTCTTCCAGCACTTGCACATAATGAGCAGCTATAGCGCGTCCTGCTATCCACACCTGTTCCCCAGGTCCAGCAGCACTCATCCAGCCCCACATATTTACAGATATGTGTCCAGACTCCATATTTGGCACAATATTTTTTTCTTCATACCGAGTTGCATTTCTTCGCCATAAATGAAGCCTACCGTGTAGTGATGACATAAACGAACTTTTCGTCCGTAAATATCGCTTCTTTCCAGGCAAAATCCAAATACTGCCCAGCAAATTCTAAACGTCTTTGCTTATTTATTTCGGATAAATACGGCTTTCTTGCTGGCTGTCTGTGGTGTAGTCCCTCACGATGCAAACTCGACGAACAGTAACCACTAATGTGTCGAACTGTTCCGCAAATATTCTGGTCGGTATGAAGCCATTATTTTCGTACTGTTCCACCATGGATCTCCGCTGTGTGGCTGTCGCTGTGTTGATTATTAGCGGACGACGGTCGCTGCGCGGTCGACTTTTTACACTACCCTCTTCTTGATGGCGCGTTACCCAACGTTTCACCGCTTGTTGTTTATTGTGTTATTTGTGTGAATGTGTGAGTGGTAGCAGCGGTGCAAGCTATAAAGTTTTGCGAACTATGACTGCAATTATGAACGCGACCGTACATGTGAGGAGAAGTTTGAAGTTAAAAAATGTTGAGTGATATAGAGGTGTAAGGGAAATAAGTCCTACGTCGTAGGTTCAAATCCGGCTCGAAGGACTAGAAAAATACTTGGGATTCCTCTTTTTGGCGATGGTTTAGCAACCTGTTGCTATTTGAATCTCAAATCTATCAGTAAGTCAAATAGCTAAAGGTGGCCTTTCAGTCTTTTTATGACGTATTTAATGTTTTTATATATTATTTTTCAGTTACAACAATATAACGAAATTGGACGGCAGCCATATTGGTGACATGACCAAACTCGGCTGGTGTAATGTCAGTCACAATGAAATAGCTGACATGCCGAGGTTAGTTCTAATCAGAACGAATAATTCATTTGTATGATCTTCTTCTTCTTCGTCGTTACCTTTTCCCACTTTCTACGCGGGGTCGGCACAGTATGTTAGTTTTTTCCAATTACTTTTGTCAATTACCATCTCACTGGTCACTCCCTTTCTCCTCATACTATCCTTTACACCGTCCATCCATCTCTTTTTCGGTCTTCCCCTATTTCTTGAACCTTTCACTTGATAATACATAGAAATTGATAGAATACATACCTACATACATAACAGGGGTAGGAAGAGACTACCTCTTTCCACTTGCCACGATCTCTGCATACTTCCTTCGCTTCATCCACATTCATAACTCTCTTCGTGCAAGCTCGGCGGTTTCGGGTACTCTTGACCTGTCCCTTTATAGATTAGAATAGATTTATTTTCAAAATTGGACACAAGGTATCACTAATTGACGTCACATCACTTAAATCTAATTATAAATACTACCGCTTCCAAAGCGCTTATGTAGATGATATTATTTTTTTATAATTTTTAAATTATTTAATTATTTTCAGGGGTATGTTCGCAAGAAATACTGTACTTAAAGTGTTACATTTGGACAATAACAAGTTGAAGAAATTGGACACGAACAGTTTCAAAGGAATGAGGTTTATGAGGTAAATGCTACTATTAATATTCAATTAATTGTAACCATTTTAAGGAAAAGGAACGGGACCACTGCATCTATTTCCCATGGATGTCGTAAAAGGGGACTAAGGGATAGGGTTATAAACTTGGAATCCTTTTTTTTGGGCGACATACAACATACATATAATCACGTCTATATCCCTTGCGGGGTAGACAGAGCCAAGTCTTGAAAAGACTGAAAGGCCACGATCAGCTGTATGGATTGATGATAGAATCAATATTCAAATAGTGACAGGTTGCTAGCCCATCGCCTACAAGAAGATTCTCAAGCCTTAGTCGCCTCTTACTACATCTATAAATAATAAATAAATAAATATATACGGGACAAATAACACAGATTGAGTCAGCCTCGAAGTAAGTTTGAGACTTGTGTTACGAGATACTAACTCAACGATACTGTATTTTATAGCAAATTATATGTATGGATACTTATATAGATAAACATCCAAGACCCAGGCCAATCAGAAAAAGTTTGTTTCTCATCATGCCCTGGCCGGGATTCGAACCCGAGACCTCCGGTGTCACAGACAAGCGTACTGCCGCTGCGCCACAGAGGCCGT
Organism: Amyelois transitella; assembly: GCF_032362555.1. Lineage (NCBI taxonomy): Eukaryota > Metazoa > Arthropoda > Insecta > Lepidoptera > Pyralidae > Amyelois > Amyelois transitella. The sequence goes on along the minus strand of NC_083532.1, from coordinate 889,404 downwards.
CGGGAAGAATCTATGGGAAAGAGATGGAGTGGTCCGTGTTTCTATTAGTGCCGGGAACCACACGGCACTAACTAAATAACCATAATTTTCCAATATTTGTACATGGATATTAATCACTATAATTATGTTTTAATGATGTGTTCAGGCGTATTTTTCTGCAAGACAATCAGATATCAGACATTGGTCGCGGCACATTCTCGGCTGTGACCAGGATTGGCACTATTGATCTGGCGAGGAATAAAATTAACAAAATCGACTATCAGATGTTCAAAGAAGTCAAATATGCTGAGGTAAGTTACATGTAATACATACATATTATATATGTATATGTATATATATATATATATATATAATCACGTCAATATCCCTTGCGGGGTAGACAGGGCCAACAGTTTCAAAATTGTGGCCACGTGTTCAACTGTATGGCTAATAAAGTTGGGGTTCTTCTTGTAGGCTAGCAACCTGTCACTATTTGAATCTCAATTCCATCATTATACCATACAGCTGAACGTGGCCTTTCAGTCTTTTCATGATTGTTGGCATTGTCTACCACGCAAGGGAAATAGACGTGATGATATGTATGTATATAACGCTACTCACTTAAGACTTGCTAGACTTAACTCCGCCACACTTTCTTCACCCACGTCACATTGTTATTCACCTATTTATAATTTTATGATAATATAAATTTTCCTTTTCCTCTTCGTCGTGTTTTCTAGTCAGTCTGTCTGTTTCACTTACAGCTCATAAACTTAGCGGAAAACAACATAACGACAATAGCGACCCAAGCTTTCACAGATCTATATCTGTCTGTGGTGAACATATCTCATAATCAGCTGGTTACTGTGGAGAGGGGCGCGTTCCAGAACTGCAACAACATGACTGTGCTGGACCTGAGGTGAGGTTTTTGTACTTGATACACTTAACATCCACTTACACACTAATTGTCCCCCACCACACACGGCGGCCTTTGTGGCGCAGCGGTAGTACGCTTGTCTGTGACACCGGAGGTCCCGGGTTCGAATCCCGGCCAGGGCATGATGAGAAACGGACTTACTCTGATTGTCTGATTGGACTGGGTCTTGGATGTTTATCTTTCTAAGTATTTATTATAAAATATAGTATCGTTGAGTTAATATAAATAAATATAAATATAAATAAATATATACGGGACAAATTACACTGATTGAGTTAGCCTCGAAGTAAGTTCGAAACTTGTGTTACGAGATACTAACTCAACGATACTATATTTTATAATAAATACTTATATAGATAAATATCCAAGACCCAGGCCAATCAGAAAAAGTTCTTTTCTCATCATGCCCTGGCCGGGATTCGAACCCGGGACCTCCGGTGTCACAGACAAGCGTACTACCGCTGAGCCACAGAGGCCGTCGAACACAAGTTTCTAACTAACTTCGAGGCTAACTCAATCTGTGTAATTTGTCCCGTATATATTTACATTTACACACCCTAATAAGATTAAGACTATAGTACCCGTGGGTCACGTCTTACATACATATGGTCACGTCTATATCCCTTGCGGGGTAGACAGAGCCAACAGTCTTGAAAAGACTGAATGGCCACGTTCAGCTGTTTGGCTTAATGATAGAATTGAGATTCAAATAGTGACAGGTTGCTAGCCCATCGCCTAAAAGAGGAATCCCAAGTTTATAAGCCTATCCCTTAGTCGCCTTTTACGACATCCATGGGAAAGAGATGGAGTGGTTCTATTCTTTTTGTAATGGTGCCGGGAACCACACGGCACGGGGATACCCGTGGGATTATCGAAAAACTAGTATTCTTTTGTAGGTGCCGCTAAATTCGCGCGAGCATAGCTGCTATTATTATATGCTGGTATAAAATTCAACTGACAATTGAATATATAGGGCACATTCAATTGAGTTTTGCACCTACGAAAGATCGTCGGCACTGTCCACCCCGTACGGGATAGAGACGTGATATATTATGTATGCGTTTTGCATTTTCAGATACAACAAATTGGAAGAAATACCACGAGGCGCGTTCGATGAGAACAGTTACGCTTTTGAGCTGAACATAGCTTATAATTATATCAGAGATTTTTCACAGGTAAATAATTTCTTACAAATATTATTAATGCCGTCTTGTTCTACATTCATTCATGTTTTTTAATGTAGACAATGTGCATTCGACCATGATTTAGGTTTAAGCGATCTATATTTGTATACTAGAGGCCGCCCGCGACTTCGTCCGCATGGAAACCCTATCAATCCCGCGGGAACTCTGGGATAAAAAGTAGCCTATGTGTTATTCTGGGTCTTCAGCTACCTACATACCAAATTTCATGGTAATCGGTTCAGTAGTTTTTGCGTGAAAGAGTAACAAACATCCATACAAACTTTCGCCTTTATAATAGTAGTAGGATTGACGTCCGATGAAAATGCTGCAGTGTAGTTTGTTCCACCGCTTCTTCTACACATGCGCTTTGGAAGCGGTGGTAGTTATAATTAGATTTAAGTGATGTGACGTCAATAAGTGATACCTTGTATCCAATTTTGAAAATAAATCTATTCTATTCTATTCACGGCATCAATGGAAAAAAGAATAGGACCACTCAATCTCTCATTCCCGTGGATGTCGTAAAAGGCGACTAAGGGATAGGCTTATAAACTTGCGATTCTTCTTTCAGGCGCGGGCCAGCAACCTGTCAGTTTATATGAATCTCAATTCTATCAGAAAGCCAAACAGCTGAACGTGGCCTATTAGTATTTTCAAGACTGTTGGCTCTTTCTACCCCGCAGGGGATATAGACGTGATTATGTGTATGTGTGCGTTATTAATGCGGAAATATTTCAGTCTGTCCGTTCCGCTTTCACATCTGAACTGCTGGACCAGTTTGAATGAAATTTGGCACATATATAGCGTAACATCTTCGGGAGTGACATGGGTTACTATTTTTTCTGGAATTTCTCACGGGAGCGAAATAAGTATGCAGGGATTATGGCAAGTGGAAATATTATAATGCAGTCTCTGCCTACCGCCTTCCGGGAGAGTCGCGTCATTTTATGTGTGTACTAGCTGTGCCCGCGACTTCGTCCGCGTGGAATAGTTATTAGCTCCTAATAGTTTCAGCGTGATGTTATATAGCCTAAAGCCTTCCTCGATAAATGGTCTATTCAACACAAAAAGAATTTTTCAATTCGAACCAGTAGTTCTTGAGATTAGCGCGTTCAAACAAACAAACAAACAAACTCTTCAACTTTATAATATTAGTATAGATGTATGTTTGTTTGTGAATTATCTTCAAAATTCTCTTTTCAGATACCAATCCAAAACATGACCGGCATAAGAATTCTGAACGCCTCTTACAATCAAATCGAATCTATACCAAAAATGGCGTTTCCCAAACTTTACGAACTGCACACGGTGGACGTGTCGCACAACAAGTTGTCCGACGTGTTTAGCGGCGTTTTCCAGAATCTCTTCTCTTTGCGGTAAGTTTGAAAAAAAAAAGGTTTGGGTCCCAATGGGTTCCATAGGGTCCCAATTTAGTGTCGAATACATTAAGATTTTTTGGGTTCTATTGGGTCCCATAGGGTTCCACTGGGTGCCAAAGGGCTCCATTGGGTTCCATCTGTATTTTTTTTTGATTTTTAGATTCCTCTGGTCCTTTTAAGCTTGTTTTATAAAAAAAACAAGCAATAGTATAATAACCAATGAGAGAATATAAATAACTCGACCGTCGCTAAGACAGGCTCTCTCTTGGGTCAAGGGTCAGATACAGAAGTCAGTAATTGTGGACACGGCCCGCGTTGTAATGAGGTTCCTCTCTCTGGAGCCCTGACCACGGTCAGAAAGGTTACTTACCTCCTGTCGACGGGTGTCCTACTATATTTTGTAATATGTTTTTTTTATATATATATTAAATGTATGTATTAAAATGTTGTAAGAAAGAAATAAGTTGTATAAAAGAAATAATTAATAATATATATATATAATTATACTAGCTCTCCCGGCAAACGTTGTTTTGCCATATAAATCATTTTTAAGTAAATTTTAGTTAAAAAAAAATGTTAAGGGTGGACAACCTTTATCACTAAGGGGTATGAAAAATAGATGTTGGCCGATTCTCAAACCTACTCAATACGCTCACAAAATATCATGAGAATCGTTCAAGCCGTTTCGGAGGAGTACGGGAACGAACATTGTGACACGAGAATTGTATTTATAAGATACATATATAATTGTTCTTCTCAAGTTGACACGTGGCAAGTAGTTGTCAAGGTGACATTTATACATACATACATACATATGGTCACGTCTATATCCCTTGCGGGGTAGACTGAGCCAACAGTCTTGAAAAGACTGAATGGCCACGTTCAGCTATTTGGCTGACATTTATAGTAAAAATAAAAACCACAATATTTTCCACAGATACCTAAACCTGAGTCACAACGATTTGGAACAAATAAAACCGGCCACATTCGGGTCGCTGCCTACCGTTTTCAGGCTGGATTTGTCCCACAACAAATTGAGGTCTGGATCTAGGGGGGGACTGGCCAAATTGGGGGGTTGTAGGGAATTGGATTTGTCAAATAATTACATGGACGCGATACCGCAAATACCTATCAGTTTGGGGTGAGTGGTCATCCTACTAATATTATACATACATACATATAATCACGTCTATATCCCTTGCGGGGTAGACAGAGCCATCAGTCTTGTAAAGACTGATACGGCCACGTTCAGCTCATTTGGCTTTAAGATAGAATTGAGATTCGAATAGTGACAGATTGCTAGCCCATCGCCTATAAAAGAATCCCAAGTTTGTAAGCCTTAGTCGCCTTTTACAACATCCATGGGAACGAGATGGATTGGTCCTATTCTTTTTTGTATTGGTGCCGGGAACCACTCGGCACGGCATTGAATTGTATTGTATAATAAATACAGTTTATTTCTTTCACAGCGACCTTAACTTCGCCCATAACAACCTTACAGAAATAAAAGCCAACACGTGGCCGACAATGAATTCCCTTTTACGACTGAACCTCTCTCACAACATGTTGGAAACACTGGAAGGTCACAGTTTCAGCGGGCTATTGACTGTGCAACATCTAGATTTGTCTTATAACGGTATTACCAGTCCGCCGTGGCAGGCTTTGAATACGCTAAGCAGTTTGCAGTATTTGTACCTACAGGTAAGTTTTTATGACTGTGGCGCAGTGGTAGTACGCTTGTCTTGTGACAGACTGTCATTTTTTTGTAAAAAAAAATAGAAAAATTATTCTTCTTGCACGAAGAGAGTTATGAATGTGGATGAAGCGAAGGAAGTGTGCAGAGATCGTGGCAAGTGGAAAGAGGTAATCTCTGCCTACCCCTACGGGAAAGAGGCAGGATATAATGTATGTATGTATGTTTTTTTGGGAAACGTTATGGTTTTTCTCAAACTTTAATTTATTACAGCCAGTAATTTTGGCCTGTCCGTCGTCTGTCAGTCACTTATTTTATACATTTTTCTGATGAAGATGTTCTTAAGTGCCGTGCGGTTCCCGGAACCAATTAAAAAAGAATAGGACCACACCATCTCGTTCCCATGGATGTCATAAAAGGCCACTAAGGGATGGGCTAATAAACTTTGGATTCTCATTTTAGGCGATGGGCTAGCAACCTGTCACTATTTGAATCTCAATTCCATCATTAAGCCAAACAGCTGAACGTGGCCTATTAAATTAGTCTTTTCAAGACTGTTGGCTCTGTCTACCCCGCAAGGGATAAAGACGTGATTACATGTATGTATATATTATGTATATTATGTATATATTGTTTAATTTTACAGAATAACAACATAACATCTCTATCTAAATCAGCGTTCGGCAATTTGCCCACGATGTTTCACCTCGACTTGTCGTACAACAATATAGCGGCTGTCGCGCAACAGTCGTTCAACGGGATGCAACAATTGTTGGATCTGTCGCTCAGAGGGAACCGATTGGATACCATTCCTAATGAGGCGTTTAAAGGGCTTGTCGCTTTGAGGTAAGATTTTGTATTGGTGTCTTTTGAATGAAATTAAAAATTAAAATTGGTACCCTTTGGGACCCAAATTGGAACCCTTTGGGACCCAAATTGGAACCCCATTTGGGACCCAAATTGTAACACCCTCGGGACCCAAGTTGGCACCCTGCTGGATCCATATTAAAACCGTTTGGGACCCAAATTGGAATCCTATCCAAATCAGGTTAGAGCCCTATTGAAGCTAAGTGAGGAATCATTTTTGGAAACCCCATAACTCATAGCGGTGCCTTTGGGGCCATATAAGGAACCTATTAGGATCCAATCAGGAACATTTTTATTACTGGATTGGGTGAGTCAGGTTTTTACACGAAGCGACTCCCGTCTGACCTCCGCGACCTTTGCAGGGGAACCTAACTCGTATTACTTCTAGTTCTACATTCATTCATGTTTTTTAATGTAGACAATGTGCATTCGTTCATGATTTAGATTTAAGAGATTACATTTGTATATTGACGTCCGATGAAAATGCTGCAGTGTAGTTTGTTCCGCCGCTTCTTCTACACATGCGTTTCGGAAGCGGTAGTAGTTATAATTAGATTTAAGTGATGTGACGTCAATAAGTGATACCTTGTATACAATTTTGAAAATAAATCTATTCTATTCTATTGGATCGATCATGGTCACACACATCCAGTTGCCTGAATGTGCAGGATATATAATTTTAGATAAAAATTAAATTTATTCATAATTATTTTATTTTCTCGAAATCAAATATTGACAAATATGAAGTAATTTTTTTAATTTTTTATTTATTGTAACAAATTGACATTACTATATTTTCATCATTTTATTAAGAATTAATTAATTGACTTAAGTGACTTGTGTATAATTTTATAATGATTTGCATGCTATAATTCATGGCTGACTATCCTTCCTACTACTATTATAAAGGCGAAAGTTTGTATGGATGTTTGTTACTCTTTCACGCAAAAACTACTGAACCGATTACCATAAAATTTGGTATGTAGGTAGCTGAAGACCCAGAATAACACATAGGCTACTTTTTGTCCCAGAGTTCCCGCGGGATTGATAGGGTTTCCATGCGGACGAAGTCGCGGGCGGCCTCTAGTACTATATAACTATGAAATATGTTTTGTTTTTACACCTTTTGTAAACCCTGATCAAAAGCAAATAAATATTCTATTCTGTTATATCCTCACGATCTTATTGTATTGTATTCACAGGAAACTGGATCTATCGCTCAATATGTTGCAAAAGATGGACAATAAAACTAACGGCTTACTCGACGACTGTTTGTCTTTGGAGAAGGTAAATAGCAATACGTACATACTTATATAGTCACGTCTATATCCCTTGCGGGGTAGACAGAGCCAGCAGTCTTGTAAAGACTGATTGGTCACGTTCAGCTGTTTGGCTTAATGATAGAATTGAGATTCAAATAGTGACAGGTTGCTAGCCCATAGCCTATAAGAAGAATCCCAAGTTTATAAGCCTATCCCTTAATCGTCTTTTACGACATTCATGGGAAACAGAAGGAGTGGTCCTATTCTTTTTTGTACTGGTGCCGGGAATCACACGGCACAATAGCAATACATACGTACTTATATAGTCACGTCTATATCCCTTGCGGGGTAGACAGAGCCAGCAGTCTTGTAAAGACTGATAGGCCACGTTCAGCTGTTTGGCTTTATGATGGAATTGAGATTCAAATAGTGACAGGTTGCTAGCCCGTGGCCTATAAGAGGAATTCCAAGTTTATAAGCATATTCCTTAGTCGCCTTTTACGATATCCATGGGAAATAAAATAAAATATTTTTCGGTGCCGGGGGAACCACACGTCACAATTTTATGTCGCATGTAAGTTCGAGAGTCCTAATAATGTATCTTTGTACACTTTGTAGTAATGTCGGTGTAACAAAATTATTACGACAAGGCTTTTAATATTAATAAACTGTTAGATTTCTTCAAGAAACTTTTATTTAATAAGTACAACTAAACCAATCACTCAATATCGCGTTTTCTGGTAACAAAAAACAAAATGGCGCCGGTGGTGGTCAACTTAGGAACTAAAACTTTCGTTCAAAAACATACATACATACATACATATTGTCACGTCTATATCCCTTACGGGGTAGACAGAGCCAACAGTCTTGAAAAGACTGAATGGCCACGTTCAGCTGTTTGGCTTTATGATAGAAATGAGATTCAAATAGTGACACGTCGCTAGCCCATCGCCTAAAAAAAAGAATCCCAATTTTGTAAGCCTATACCTTAGTCGCCTTTTACGACAAAAACATAACTGAACTTTAATAAAAAAGAACTTTAATAAAAATAAATGATTACAGGTGAACTTAAGCCGTAACAGGTTTAGTTTTTTAACAAAAAAAATGTTCCCCTCTTCACCTTGGATACCATATCGACTCATGGAAGTCGACCTGAGTCACAACGAGATACCAGTACTTACTGCGGACATTATTCAAGGAACGAGAACAGTTAAGAAATTGTATTTGAAAGGGAATATTATCAATGACATAAGGAGCAGTGAGTGATAATTTAATTATTTATTAATTTATTTATTTAAACTTTATGCACGAAAATGTACAACATGTGGACTTAATGCCACAAGGCATTCTCTGCCAGTCTAACTTTTGGAATTTGGAATTATGTTGTTCTTTGTTAAATAACAGGGCTTTAAAGCAAATACTAATATTGTAATGCTGAAGAGTTTTGATTGTTTGAACGCGCTAATCTCAGGTACTACTGGTTCGAATTGAGAAATTCTTTTTGTGTTGAATAGACCGTTTATCGAGGAAGGCTTTTAGGCTATATAAATATCACACTGCAACTTTTTGGAGCTAAGATGTAGTGGAAAATGTGAAATAAAAATCGGGGAAAACTATTAATACTTCACGGCTTCAATGATGCCCAAAATAACTTTTCCACGCGGACGAAGTCAAGGTCACGAGGGCACAGCTGTAGTTGGGATATGGTTGGGATGGGATCCCTCGGGATATGGGAAAAACCTGCATTGCTTTGAAGGTGGCATGTTATTGGTCGCTTTTTGTAAGAGTGGCGTTTAATTCATTGCTTTTTGTATATGGCGCTAAAATCGACGCTTTTTGTTAATGGCGCTAAATTCGCTCGGGCGAAGCTGAGGGTGAAATATAGTATTTAATAATTTTACTGAGCCCACACAATATAAGAGGATTTTTAATGAAAGATTTGATTTCTCAAGTTTGTTTTTTTTTTCGTGGCCAATCAGTCTTTCGAGACTGCTGGCTCCGTCTACCCCGCAAGGGACATAGACGTGATTATATGAATTAATTAATGATATTTTTTTTCAATTACTTTATTTATTTGATTTAGATGTCCTTGGCAACTTGACGTCGTTAGAAGTGTTGGATCTATCAGATAACAATTTGAAAGATTTAGTATCCAGAACATGTGAGTATTTAATAATAATAAACTTTAATAGATCATATTAATCACGTGCCGTGTGGTTCCCGGCACTGTTAAAAAAAAGAATAGGACTACTCCATCTCGTTCCCATGGATATCGTAAAAGGCGACTGAGGGATAGGCTTATAAACGATGTGCTAGCAACCTGTCTCTATATGAATCTCAATTCTATCATCAAGCCAAATAGCTGAATGTGGCCTTTCAGTCTTTTCAAGACTGTTGGCTCTGTCTACCCCGCAAGGGATTTAGACGTGATTATGAGTGTGTGTGTGTGTAAAGTATGATGAAGATGAAGTATATTGTATGCTTTAAACAGCAAGACATAGCGAACTGTAATCGTATTATTATTCAACAACTGTATCTTTGTACAGTACTACCACTTTAATAAGTTACACAGATGTACTACTATTTGTACGCCACTTTGGCAAAATACAGAGCACCTTAATTGTATTGACATCTTTGTATTTACCTGTATTTACAAATAAATTATTTTGATTTGATTTGATGGGATTTACTGCGCAGAAATCATTTTTTGTCATGGCGCGAAAATATCTGCGCCAATCATAGTGCGCCATTTGAACGCGGGACCGAATCCGTTCGCTATTGGCTGATTGCGTACGCGCCGCGTCTGGAGTCGGTAATGAGCGAGATACCCGACTCCTGTTTTGGGATTTAAAATCCTATGTAGTAGCAATAAGTTCGTTATTTCACTAACGTGTTTTCATTCGGCCAGATTCGGCGGTCGGTTGTACTATTCTGCGCCGTCGAACAATGCCGATGTAACTTATAAAAGTGGTAGACCTATACCTATGTATGTTTGACAAATAAATTGATTGATTGATGCATTTCGTGATTTCGTGATATAAAAGATGATGATGATGAAGTATGGAGAGGTGTGAATTGGTCTGTATTGGCTAAAATTGCCAGAAACGTCGCGACATAACTACAACGGAATATTTGTTTTTTATGTTTTCGGAGTCACAAATTAGTTACTTTTTTTTTAAATCTCACAGCCGTAGGCAATTTCCAACTGCCCGATAATTTAACGGAGCTGTACTTAAGAAACAATGAACTCGAGAAATTGCCGGTGGATGAGATGGTCAAGTCAAAGATACGAATCCTGGACGTGAGAAACAACAAGTTGACGAGTTTCGATCCTAGATTTGTGAGGAGAATCTCTGGTGATGGGATGGTGGTGTATTTTGAAGGTGAGTAAAAATTATATACATAATATAGAATAGAAATGTATGAATGAATTAATGTATGAATGAATGAGAATTTATTTAGTTACCAGGCTAGTGTACAGTACTTATATGAAAATAAAAAAATACATGTAATTGAAAAGAGATTAAACTCAGAAATACTAAAAAATGGATTTATAATGGATGTCGTAAAAGGTGATTAAGGGATAGGCTTATAAACTTGGTATTCTTCTTTAAAGCGATTGAGGCTAGCAACCTGTCACTATTCCATCGTTAGGAAAAGGATCACTCCATATCTGTCCCATGGATGTCGTAAAAGGTGACTATCCTATCTCTATATAGGGTAATAAACTTGCTATCCTTTTGGTAAGCGATTGAGGCTAGCAACCTGTCACTATTTGAATCGTAATTCCATCATTAAGCCAAACAACTGAACTTGGACTATCAGACTGTTGACTCTGACTACCCCGCAAGGGATATAGACGTGATTATAAATAAATAAATATATACGGGACAAATTACGGTGATTGAGTTAGCCTCGAAGTAAGTTCGAGACTTGTGTTACGAGATACTAACTCAACGATACTATATTTTATAATGAATACTTATAAAGATAAACATCCAAGACCCAGGACAATCAGAAAAAGTTCTTTTCTCATCATGCCCTGGCCGGGATTCGAACCCGGGACCTCCGGTGTCACAGACAAGCGTATTACCGCTGCGCCACAGAGGCCGTCAATTATATATCATACATCTTTTGCATTTCATTCATAAACATGTTTCTTTTTTTTTTTTACAGGCAACTATCTCCAATGCGACTGCCTGACGCGTCCACTTAAGCATTATATAAATCAATTATCGTTAACGGCCCTCGAAAAATCATTATACAAGAATATAACATGCACGGAACCCACCATTTTGGAAGGGGAGTCAATATTGAGTATAGACGAAGAGAGATTATTGTGCGCTAGCAACACTGAGTTGGGTAATCAATTGGAGTTGTATGGCAACACTGAGGATTTCGTGTCAAAACCCGATTTGGCGTTCAGGGACGTGCAATAGTGAGTATGGTTGTAGGAAGTATAGTTGCATACATACATATGATCACGTCTTTATCCCTTACGGGGTAGACAGAGCCAACAGTTTTGTAAACACTGATAGGCCACGTTCAGCTGTTTGGCTTTATGATAGAATGGAGATTCCTATATCTTAGTCGCTTACGATATCCATGGGAACGAGATGGGAGTGGTCCTATTCTTTTTTTTATTGGTGCCGGGAACCACACGGCACAGTGTATAGTTGCAAAGTTTGTTATTTCTATAGAAGATAAAAGGAGAAGGGAAATAATCAGTTAAATATTACTATATTGTTGAACATAAAATATAAATTATATCTCTGACATTTTTTTCTAACAAGCAAAACCATGGCAACCTTTGCTGTGGCGTATACCAAGAATAATTGCCTACGATGGTTTTAATTTTTCTGATTAGACAATCCGCACTGTTAATGAAGGGAAAAGATTTGTATGTTTGTAACGAATAAATTAAAAAAACGACTGGACTAATTTCTGTCCAAACAGCTGAACGTGGCCTTTCAGTCTTTTCAAGACTGATGGCTCTGTCTACCCTGCAAGGGATAAAGACGTGTTGATATATATGTATGTATGTTTCAAACATAGTATATCGTCACACTAAATCGACTTGAATATTTTTGATGTAAATGTAATTGATTTTGTCATTTAGTAGACCACTACGACATTAATTTTTACTGAAATTGAGCGAATTTTTTTTGTTTGCAAATAAATAAATTTATCTTTAGTTACCACTACGACATCAACAGGAAAATTGTTTTCTTAGTTATTACTGAAATTGCGCGATTTTTTTTCTGTAAATAAATAAAATTTTTTTTTTTTAGCGCCCAAAATGGTATATACGTACATTGGTACGTGCTCACAGTTCAAGATCTAGCCGATTTCATAATCTACATACGGGACGCAAAAAATACATTATTATATAGCAACACTGTTTCATACAACCTTCGTTCGCTGACCATAAACATAGACGACGAATTAAAAAATAAAATTTCAAATAGCGAACTGTGTATTCAAGGTAAGACTTCTATGGACGGCGCCAGGAAATGGTACAGTTCGCAATGTAGGAAGGTGGATTCGAATTTCGAAAGTTGGCCCAAAAAGTTGACCGTCGACAAAAGGAGGTTGACCAAAAAGGTCAAGTACAGTTGGTTCAGTAACAGCGTATTAGGATTAGTGAGCGATTCGATATTAATAACGTTGTGTATTTTTCTTGGGGTTTGTTTGAAATTGAGCGATATTGATTTTTGAGTGTGCGGGTTTATTTTTTTTTAACCAGATTCGCAAAATGGAAGTTCTCAATTTGTAGCATTTTTTTTTTGTTAATAATGAGGCAGAACTATGAATTTATTATTAATTTCAAAACATTGTAATATATCAGGTATTCGGAATTTGTACTTTAATATTTTTATTTATGATTAAATATATATTTTTTATAAACGTTACAGGAAAAAATATTGGCAAATAATTTTAATACCTATTTGGATGATATTAATAATACATTGTATAAATTCTAGATATGATTTTTGTGACGTCTTCTCTTGAATATGAATCTCGAATTTAAAGGGAATAGATAACCTTCCTCATTCAGGTGGGTACCTGAATGAGGAAGGTTCTCTATTCCCTTTTTATATTCTTTTACTTAAATTTAAGAGCTAACTCTTAAATTAAAAATGCATCCATGCATCTCTTTTCTCTGTTATTTTTTTATTTTTTGGTATGTTGTAACAATATATATTTGCTCTGAATATACAAGTACCTAATCATTATGACTGACTCAAAATACCGTCCATTTAATGTTAAAATATATATATATGTATATTATAAAATATATATATTATAAAATATATATATATATATATGTATATGTATATTTATAGATTTTCTTAAAATTAAATATTTACTTAATTTTTTTATCACGAAATCTTTGAACATACAGTCTTATATATGCGCCTTTATATTTTATCGTGTCACAATTTTTTACCTTAATATTTAAAACGTATTAAATTTTGTAAGAAAATTAATCAATTAAGTATGTATGTAATAAATTTATATTACGTCGTTATATGAGTTAGGTTCCCCTGCAAAGGTTGCGGAGGTCAGATGGATGTTGCTTCGTGTAAAAACCGGACTCACCCAATCCAGGGTCTTGGTTGGAAGGCGCACCCTGGGCTCGCCTTTAGAGGGGGTGACGATGCACAGGGGAAAATCGCCAGGGGATGATAATTTTTAGCTGTGATACTGACACAATTTTTACAATTTATCTATACTAATATTATAAAGCTGAAGAGTTTGTTTGTTTGAACGCGCTAATCAAAGTAAATACTGGTTGTAATTGAAAAATTATTTTTGCGTTGAATAGACCATTTATCGAAGAAGGCTATAGGCTATATAACATCACGCTGCAACTATAAGGAGAAAAGAAATAATGGAATATGTGAAAGAAAACGGGGGAAATTATTCATCCTTGAGGGTTTCAATGATGCCCAAAATAACTATTCCACGCGGAGGGAGTCGCGGGCACAGCTAGTGTACTTATAAGTACCTACCAAGTTTTTGTGATAAAATATATATACTACCTACCAATATCGCAAATTATGGCTTTAATTTTCATTTTATTTTCTCAATTTAAGAATCTCGTGAGAATTTTGTTATTAAGCTCAATTTAGTGTAAGCATTTTTTGTAAATTAAGCATTTATTGTTGGCACATTATTATTGTAGCTGGTAAGTACCAATTGTAATTTGAACATACATACATACATATAGTCACGTCTATATCCCTTACGGGGTAGACAGAGCCAATAGTCCCGAAAAGACTTAATGGCCAGGTTCAGCTGCTCGGCTTAATGATGGAATTGAGATCCAAATAGTGACAGGTTGCTAGCACATCGCCTTAAAAAAAGGATCGCAATTTTATAAGCCTATCCCTTAGTCGCCTTTTACGACATCCATGGGAAAGAGATGGAGTGGTCCTATTCTTTTTTGTATTGGTGCCGGGAACCACACGGCACGTAATTAATGTAATTTGAACAATACAGTTTAAATAAATTAATATTTTTTCAATTTGTGGGGTTGTAAAAGGCGACTAAGGGATAGGCTTACAAACTTGAGATTCTTCTTTTAGGCGACGGGCTAGCGACCTGTCGTTATTTGAATCAAAATTCTATTATTAAGCCAATTAGCTCAACGCGGCCTGTCAGTCTTTTCAAGGCTCTGTCAACCCCGCAAGGGATATAGACGTGATTATATGTATGTATGTATTTTTAACACGTAAATAGATTATGCCCAAGTTTATAAATAAACATCCAAGACCAAAGTCAATCAGAAAAAGTTAATATTTCATCATGACCATAATCACCAATAATAATGTGCAGTAATTAAAATTCTTAAAGGATACGCTTAAAAACTTGGGATTCTTTTTTTAGGCGATGGGCTAGCAACCTGTCACTATTTTAATCTCAATTCTATCATTAAGCCAATCAGCTGAACGTGGCCATTCAGTCGAAGACTGTTGGCTCTGTCTACCCCGCAAGGGATATAGACGTGACCATGTGTATGTATGTATGTATTAAGATTCTTAAATTTTTTTATACATTTTTTATACAATATTATACATAGTTATAGTGTTTATACATTCCATGCATATGTATATAGATTTAATTTTTTTGTAAATTACTCCGGCTGTAATTATATTTTATACAAATAAGTTGTGAAAATAAAATATTTTGTATACTTTTACATTTTATTGAAATAAATATATTTTTTATATATCTAGTAAATGCATTTTCATTTGATAACATATAATAATAATAATAAATTTTAAAATTAGGTACATTCTTATTCGCATAAGTACTAGTATTTATGCCCGACTTCGTACGCGTGGTCCTATTCTAAGTATCGGGAACCACACGGCATGGAATAACGTAATTAATTGAAATTTAAGGGTATGAAGTCGCGGACAACAGTCAATTCTGTATTTATCATAGAAATCATATAAAAGTCTGATTTATTTGTTTATAATAGAATTTATAATTTAAAATTTTATTAAAAGTGAACTCTCTTTGTAAGTACTTATATTTTAATTTTCTTTAGGTATTAATCTTTGTTTAATTGAGATTCTTCTTTTAGGCGATGGGCTAGCAACCTGTCGCTATTTGGATCTCAATTCTATCATTAAGCCAAACAGCTGACCGTGGCCTATCAGTCTTTTCAAAACTGTTGGCTCTGTCTACCCCGCAAGGGATATAGAGGTGATAATATGTATGTATTTAAGGACTTTTGTCTTTAAGACATGTCATGTTATTATCGCTTCTCGGCTAAGATGAACATTTCATTCCAATTGGATCATTATAAATGTTTCTTATCTTGAACTTTTTTGGTCTCTGGGTATTCCTCGTAAGCTTGGGCGTAGTATGGTGATGAAGCGTGGGGTTCGTGGGTCAGCTCAGGAGTGTATTCGTGCCAATCTTGATGATGGGTGAAATGAGTTTCTGAAAAGGTAAAAAAAATTGTGTAGATTATATAAATTATTGTGTACAAAATGGTGAAAAGTCTGAAGAATAGTATTAGTCTAAGGTAAGCTGAAAATATAATAAATGAGGTAATTTTTTTTTTATATTTTCGCATAACGGTTAATTCATATAATATATATAATTAATTTAGTTATATATAACAATTTTTAATTAAATTGATACATATATTTATAATTAAATAATAGATATATATTTAATTTGTGATTATATGTTATGTTAAGTTTTGATTTATAAATATATAATATGTAGGTATGTATTGAAAACAAGATCTTATTCTCACCTAGACTTCTCAAAGTCCTGTGATTACCTGTAACAAGCATACCGATTGAGTTAATGAGATATTGTCAACAAAACATACCTACATACATACATATATCTACCAATTCGGTAGTACCAATTCGGTAGATATATAAATATATATTTTTAAATAAAATCGTAACATGTTATCCTTTGCGGGGTAGACAGCCAATAGTCTTGAAAAGACTGAATGGCCACGTTCAGCTATTTGGCTTAGTGATAGAATTGAGATTCAAATAGTGACAGGTTGCTAACCCATCGCCTAAAAAAGAATCCCATGTGTGTAAGCCTATAGCCCTTAGTCGCCTTCTACGTCATCCATGGGAAAGAGATGGAGTGGTCCTATTCTTATTTGTATTGGTGCCGGGAACCACACGGCACGCATGTGTGGTTCTCAATAGAATAATTGGCTATTACGAATGAACCATCCACATTCGCTCACCTTTAATAAAAGCAAGCAATTCGTTGTGATATAAGTAATTAGTTCTACATTCATTCATGTTTTGTTAATGTAGACAATGTGCATTCGTCCACGATTTAAATTTAAGAGATCTTTATTTGTAAATTGACGTCCGATGAAAATGCTGCAGTGTAGTTTGTTCCGCCGCGTCTTCTACACATGCGCTTTGGAAGCGGCAGTAGTTATAATTATACTTAAGTGATGTGACGTCAATAAGTGATACGTTGTGTCCAATTTTGAAAATAAATCTAGATATTCTATTCAAGATGGCGGTTCAAACTCACCGTGATGGGGAATATATTCCACATGATGATGGTTATGTTTCCATTCCGTGAAATATGATGCCAGCTGGAAATAAAAAAAAATAACTGTTATAGTGTACTTTATTTATTTATTCTTTATTGTAACAATTACAATTTGTAAAGTACAATAGGCGGACTTAATGCTAATAGCATTATCTAACAGTCTACCATTGGGTTAAGCGGAGAACCTTTGTGTGGGTGATAATAATAATGTAAAATAAACATACTTACTTTACCATTTATACTATAAAACTATACAAAATATATACCCATACATAATATATATTAGTTAAAAATAAAAGACTAATTTAGTTTAAAAGAAAGAACTCATTTTAATTAAATATTTGCAAACATGCCGTGTGGTTCCAGGCACCAATAAAAACAAGAATAGGACCACTCCATCTCGTTCCCATGGATGTCGTAAAAGTCTAAGGAATAGATAGTCTTATAAACTTGGGTTTCTTCTTTAAGGCGATGGACTAGCAACTTGTCACTATTTGAATCTCAATTCTATCATTAAGCCAAATAGCTGAACGTGACCTATCAGTCTTTTCAAGACTGTTGGCTATGTCTACCCCGCAAGGGATATAGACGTGATTATGTACATATATAGACGTGATATGTATGTATGTATTTTTGTTAGAAATAATATTTTAGTATAATACCTTAGCAGATCCAACAGCAATCTTCAATACTAAAAGGACAAGTCCTATGGTCACAGATTTTGCAGTTAGCAGCGTTGTGAGAACCGTCCAGGCAGCGGACATACCAAGGAAGAAAATGACAGGAAGAATAGCGCCAATTTTCTTCATACCACGGCTCTCTATGGGCGGGACATATATTTTTTTTTAAATTTTACAACATTATTGTCAGTGACCGAAAAAAAAAACTATAATAAATAAGTATGTATCTACGTTAATTAATAGATAATTTTGTTTTTTTTTTTGCGTAATAATATGTATGTTTTATTAATACTCTAGTCACAGTTTAGTAAAATTACAAAGGTACAGTAAAGGTTAGTATCTATGTGTGGGCTAACTCGTGATTTTCTGGGACATTAACAAGAGTAGGTATGTACTATTATAGGATTTTTTGGCGGGAACTTCAACGTCATTTTCTTTGTACTGTAATTTTTTCCAAAATGTGTTAGTAATAAGTATGAATTATTTTTATGCGTGGATAATTGATTATTAAGCTTTCGTTTACAAGCGTGAGTGTTGGAGAATATAGGATTTAATGACTTACTGTTGTTTCATGAAGAAGTTTGATTTCCAAAACAAAGAAAAAATAGAGTACTTTTATGATAAGTTGAATTAATAAAGTATTACAAACCATAGACAAACCAACAAAATGACGTTCCCGCCAAAATAGTTTATCATGTTTTTTTTTGGTTATTGCTTTAGGTACTCATAGAATAAATGTAGAGTTTCGAAAAGTCTATGTAAATTAATAAAATTATAACATTAGAACTTACCAGTTGTGCTAACTTCCTTTTCCAAATTTCCATAATGCAACATACGGCCCACAACACTAACCAAAGATTTGTCTAACCTATTTGTTAAATATTCCGCGAATTTTGTCTCGATTTTCCGTTCCACAGATGATAAAGAATTATCATTTATACCTAATGACAGCGTAAGGCAACAAATAAAAAATAAGAAAAAAGTTAAACATTGCGCCATTTCGTATTTTTTTTTAAAATTAGAATTGGAAAAGGCGGCTCTGACGATGCCAGTTGCTAAACTGTACAATTTTTAATTTTGTGCGTCCAAATATTACTTTTGATTTTGTTTTTACTTACACACTTTTGAACTGAATAAAATGAGCTGCCATTACTTGTTTTTGATTTCTACGTGCGTAAATGTACATCACAACATAGGCCTAACGTTTTCGAAAAAAGAAGGTGGGGCGGAGAGATCTAGTAATGATGGTTTTTATGTATGTATGTCAAAATTTGACTTTTTTTTACTTCCGGTAGGCTTTTTAGTAGGCACATGAAACTGGTTCTTGTTTTGAAATTAATTAATAGCTTACAAATTGACTCTAAAAAAACGCTCGACTTTCGTTTTAAAAGGACATAACTTTCGACAAAACCTGTGTACCTACTTAAGTTCTGAATATTTTGTGGAATAACATATAAGTAAAAAGTTTTAAAATTAATAATGACCTTGTATTGTGTCTGTCATTTTAAATCTCTTTCTGATTTAGACGAAAAACGGGGATTTTTTATATTAAAAGGAAGACCTTTTCTTTCAAGACCATTTTCCAGTACTGTTTGTAAAATCAAGGATGACCTCTATAATCGTCGATTATGCATCAAAAGAGTAATGAGTGTGGAGGAAGCGGGAGAGGTCTGTAAGGATCGTAGCAAGGGGAAATCTATAGTCTCTGCCTACCCCAATGGGAAAAAGGCGTGATGGTATGTATGTAGTGATAGTGGCATGATGATATGTATATGTATGTACCTATGTAGTGATAGTATATAGTGATAAAGTGATATTATCCATTTTCAACTATAATGGATTTTAAAACGGTTTTCGCTAACATTTAGTTATTTCCCGAGCCATTAAGATACACATCCGGACATACTCATAAATGTCTTATTAGATAAGCCTATAGATTGACATGACTTTCATTTTTGAAAAGAAAGTGAACTACATTTTGAAAAAAGCGAGCGGTGTTTTTGTTTGTGGGTTCCGTATGATTATTTCTTTATGTTGATTTTCAAGAAAATATTATATATAAAATTCTCGTGTCACAATGCCCGTAGTCCTCCAAAACGGCTTGAACGATTCTCATGAAATTTTGTGAGCAGGTCTGAGAATCGGCCAACACCAGGGTGCTAGCCCTGCCTGCTAGCCTGTCTACCCCGCAAGGGATATAGACGTGACCTTAGGTTTAAGTATAAATACAAACATAATGGTCTCGTCTATATCCCTTGCGGGGTAGACAGAGCCAACAGTCCTGAAAAGACTGAATGGCAACGTTCAGCAATTTTTTAATGATAGAATTGAAATTCAAATAGTGACAGGTTGCTAACTCATCGCCTAAAAAAGAATCCCAAGTTTGTAAGCCTATCCTTTAGTCGTATTTTACGACATCCATGGGAAAGAGATGGAGTGGTCCTATTCTTTTTTGTATTGGTGCCGGGAACCACACGGCACTGCTGGGAACCACACGGCACTATTAGGTATGTATGTACTTTAACGATATCCATTGGAAAAACATCGTTTCTATATCTACTTAATTACAGGAAAGTACACTGTACAATATTTGATTTTCCTGCTGAACCCTAAAAACGCACGCACTTCTACGCATATCACTTACGACATTATAAAAAATCGATATCATTACGAGAGCAATGACACTGACATAGTATTTTTTATAATGATTACTAGCTGTCCCGGCAAACGTTGTTTTGCCATATAAATAATTCTTAAGTACTTTCTAGTTTCTCTAGTTCTTTAGTTGAGATTCTTTTTTTAGGCGATAGGCTAGCAACTTGTCACTATTCGAATCTCAATTCTATCTTAAAGCCAAATAGCTGAACGTGGCCTATCAGTCCGCTCAGGACTGTTGGCTCTGTCTACCCCGCAAGGGATATAGACGTGATTATATGTATGTGTGTATGTAATTTCTAGTTAAAGAAAAATGTTAAGGGTGGACGACCCTTATCACTGAGGGGTATGAAAAATAGATGTTGGCCGATTCTCAGACCTACTCAATGTGCTCACAAAATTTCATGAGAATCGGTCATCAAACCGTTTCGTACATACATACATACATATGGTCACGTCTATATCCCTTGTGGGGTAGTCAGAGCCTACAGTCTAGAAAAGACTGATAGGCCACGTTCAGCTATTTGGCTTAATGATAGAATTGAGATTCAAATAGTGACAGGTTGCTAGCCCATCGCCTAAAAAAAGAATCCCAAGTTTGTCACCCTATCCCTTAGTCGCCTTTTACGACATCCATGGGAAAGAGATGGAGTGCTCCTGTTCTTTTTTGTATCGGTACCGGGAACCACACGGCACTCAAAATTACTGCCCCGCAGGGGTGGACAGAGCCTACATCTTTCCACTTGCCATAAACCCTCACACTTTATTCATATCAATTCTTAAAAGGCAATAAAACAACATTAAAACTATACACTTTAATACAAGTTCAACATGAGTGACAGTGAGATTACGACCACAGACCCCAGGTTCGAAGCCGAGGCGCCGCGTTGCGGGGCGAACAGAGCCACATCGTGGTAGTTAGAGTTCCATCCAATGAGGTTCTCATCTCGGTTCTGGACGCGCAGCCAAAGTTCCAGAGGTCTGAAGTACCTGACGAACAGATAAACGTGAGAATAAAGAGATTAGAAATAAAAGGGATTTCTTTTGAAATAAGTAGCACCTTTGTACTAGAATTAATGTAATAAATGCTCCTGTATATAATTTTGTGTACATAAATAAATAAATAAATAAAAATAAACAATTTTATATGTATGCAACTAGTGTAGTGTAGCTATAAAGTCATTTTAGAAGCTTCAATTATATCATTTAACTAGCTGTGCCCGCGACTTCGTCCGCGTGGAATTGTTATTTTAGGCATCATTGAAGCCCTCAAGGATGAATAATTTTCCCCGTTTTTTTTTCACATTTTTCATTATTTCTTCGCTCTTTATAGTTGCAGTGTGATGTTATATAGCCTACAACCTTCTTAAAATTAAGAACAAATACTAATAACTTACTTGACAATAGCTTCTGGAGAAATCTTGTTGGTTTTTCCTTTGGTCATCGTTCTGATTATATCCGATGCTGACTTCGAAGCACCAGCTTGCATTATCTCACTGGAAATTAGAATAAACATACATAAAATCACGCCTCTTTCCCGGAGGGGTAGGCAGAGACTACCACTTTCCACTTGCCACGATCTCTGCACACTTCCTTCGCTTCATCCACATTCATAACTCTCTTCATGCAAGCTCGGCGGTTTCGGGTACTTTTGACCTGACCCTTTACCAGGACCATTAGAATAAAAGAAGATTTAATATAGTTCCATAGGTATAATTTCAAAATTGCGATGCCCAACAGGGTTCATATTGTACCTACCTACTTATAAGTAGTAACTGTAATTCAAGTGTTGTACTTTACGTATACACATATAGTCACGTCTGTATCCCTTACGGGGTAGACAGGGCCCACAATCTTGAAAAGACTTGAAGGCCACGTTCAGCTGTATGGCTTAAAGATGGAATTAAGATTCAGATAGTGACAGGTTGCTACTCGTAGCTTGTCGCCTAAAATATGAATCCCATGTTTATAGACTTTCCCTTAGTCGCCTTTTACGACATCAAGGTATCACATATTGACGTCACATCACTTAGATCTAATAACTATATAACTAACTACTACTTACTGTATAAAACTTACTATATAAATAACTACCACTCTTTCTTATACATAGAATACTCGTACATATCATACATACATATCTTCAGCTACCTACATACCAAATTTCATGGTAATCGGTTCAGTAGTTTTTGCGTGAAAGAGTAACAAACATCCATACATCCATACAAACTTTCGCCTTTATAATAGTAGTAGGAAGGATAGTGTTTATATAACCTTAAAAGTCTTCCAGCTTCCCGGCTCCTGTAAACGTCACACTCGTGCAGATGGCCTGTGTGTCCTGACAGGGAACACATGTGGGAGTAGATCTGGAACTCCAGGATTGTGGCCAGGAAGTATTTCATGTATTCCTGGTGAGGGGCGGTCTTGGTTAAACATACAGCTCGTGCTGTGATGATTGATTTAGTTACGCGGTTTTTTTTTTAATTTATACAAATAGCCACCCGCCCCGGCTTCGCACGGGTGCAAAATTATAAATGTTATTATTATACATAAAAACCTTCCTCTTGAAGCACTCTACCTGTTACAAAAAACCGCATCAAAATCCGTTGCGTAATTTTAAAGATATAAGCATACAGACAAACAGACTAAAATAGCGACTTTGTTTTGTACTATGTAGTGATAAGGAACCTTTGACTTGGCACGTCTTTGTCTAAATTTGATTACTTTATAAAGATATACTTACATTAATTTAATAAATATATACGGGACAAATTACACGGATTGAGTTAGCCTCGAAGTAAGTTCGAGACTTGTGTTACGAGATACTAACTCGACGATACTATATTTTGTAATAAATACTTATATAGATAAACATCCAAGACCCGGCCAATCGGAAAAAGTTCGTCTCTCATCACGCCCTGGCCGGGATTCGAACCCGGGACCTCCGGTGTCACAGACAAGCGTACTATCGCTGCGCCACAGAGGCCTAGCAATAAAAGAATATCCATTTCAATGATTTTAGACAGCTTGAGAGTAAACCACGTCGTAAATAAATAAACGTATAGTTATTTATTTATGTATTTTATTTATTTACTAGCTGTGCCCATATTAGTATAGACTAGCTGTTCCCGCGACTTCGTCCGCGTGGAATAGTTATTTTGGGCATCATTGAAGCTCTCAAGGATGAATAATATAACCCGTCTTTTTTCACATATTCCATTATTTCTTTGCTCCTTATAGTTGCAGCGTGATGTTATATAGCCTAAAGCCTTCCTCGATAAATGGTCTATTCAACGCAAAAAGAATTAAGAATTTTTCAATTCGAAACAGTAATACATACATACATATAATCACGTCTATATCCCTTGCGGGGTAGACAGAGCCAACAGCCTTGAAAAGACTGAATGGTCACGTTCAGCTGTTTGGCTTAACGATAGAATTGAGATTCAAGTAGTGACAGGTTGCTAGCCCATCGCCTAAAAAAGAATCCCAAGTTTGTAAGCCTACCCCTTAGTCGCCTTTTACGACATCCATGGGAAAGAGATGGAGTGGTCCTATTTTTTTTATATTGGTGCCGGGAACCACACTGCACATATTTTATAATTAATACTTATTACATATATACATATGGTCACGTCTATATCCCTTGCGGGGTAGGCAGAGCCAACAGTCTTTAAAAGACTGAATGGCCACGTTCAGCTATTTGGCTTAATACTTATTACAACCAAATTATAAAATAAATACTGACTTGGTCAGCGATAACATGGTATTTAGATCCAGGGTCAAAGTCGCCTTCGCTTCTAGGCATGGGTGGTATCACTCCCTGTGAAATAATAAGATATATTAGATAGTTGACTGTAAGATAATGCTTATAGAAAAATGCAAATATGCAGAGATCGTGGCAAGTGGAAAGAGGTAGTCTCTGCCTACCCCTCCGGGAAAGAGGCGTGATTTTATGTATGTACTTATGTATGTAAGATAATATGCTTCTAGCATTAAGTCCGCTAATAATGCTATACATTTGTATTTTGTACAATGAAGTTTAAATAACATACATACATACATATGATCACGTCTTTATCCCTTGCGGGGTAGACAGAGCCAACAGTCTTGAAAAGACTGATAGGCCACGTTCAGCTGTTTGGCTTAATGATAGAATTGAGATTTAAATAGTGACAGGTTGCTAGCCCATCGCCTAAAAGAAGAATCCCAAGTTTATAAGCCTATTCCTTAGTCGCCTTTTACGACATCCATGGGATGGAGAGATCCTATTCCTTTTTTTATTGGTGCTGGGAACCACACGGCACAAAATAAATAAATAAATAAATAAATAATGTTTCAACCTGATATCTTAGTTTCATTTGCCACCATCGAGAGTTCATATTTTGTACGCCATCTTCAAATATCGACCATCTCCACTGAAATAAATGAATAAATTAAAGTTAATATATATAATAACGAGCTGTGCCCGCGACTTCGTCAGCGTGGAATAGTTATTTTGGGCATCATTGATTGAAGCCTTCAATAGTATAAATACTTAGTTTTCCCCGTTTTTTTTTTACACATTTTCCATTATTTCTTTGCTCCTTATAGTTGCAGCGTGATGTTTTATAGCCTAAAGCCTGCCTCGATAAATGGTATATTAAACCAGTAGTTCCTGAGATAAGCGCGTTCAAACAAACAAACTATTCAGCTTTATGATATTAGTATAGATTGTTTAGCTTAATACTGTCACGGCTATGCATCAAGGTGATTACAATTTTAAAAAAACATTAATTATAAGATTTTTGATTCTATCACCACTCTGGAGAGGAGCCCGGGGTACGCCTCTGACCATGGACCCTGGATTGTGTGAGTCAGGTTTTCACACGAAGCGACTCCCGTCCGACCTCCGCGACCTTTGCAGGGGAACCTAACCCGTATTGGATCCATGGTCACACATCCAGTTACCTGAACGTGCAGGTTTCCTCACGATGTTTTCCCTCACCGTAAGAGAATTAGTTAGTATTCAAACTAATGTTCATAACTTTTGAAAATAGTCATTGGTATATGACCGAGGTGGGATTTGAACCTGTCCTATTCTGTGCAACACGCATTTTAAGCGGGCATCTCACCAATTCGACCACCGACGCTGATAAAGAATTTTTCAATTCGAACCAGTAGTACATACATACATACATGAAATCACGTCTGTATCCCTTGCGGGGTAGACAGAGCCAACAGTCTTGAAAAGACTGAATGGCCACGTTCAGCTCTTTAGCTTAATAAGAATTGAGATTCAAATAGTGACAGGTTGCTAACCCATCGCCTAAAAGAATAATCACAAGTTTTTTTTTTTTGGACAAATTACACAAATTGAGTTAGTCTCGAAGCTTATAAGCCTGTCGCCTTTTACGACATCCATGGGAAAGAGATGGAGAGGTCCTATTCTTTTTTTTTATATATTGGTGCCGGGAACCACACGGCATTTACTTTTTTGGAGAATGTTTTTGACGGAATCAGACTTACCTGGTCCACCATGAACGCGAACGGAAGATACGCTATTTTCTCCAAAGCCATTGTCATGAGGAAGTTCATGCTCACTTCGTAAGGGTCGTGGGTTCTGGTGGAATGGTACACACGGTAAAGTTTATAATAAGAACTTAAATTTCCAAGAATGTTGTCAAGTCAAAATTAAGATTAGATTATTAATATTATTTAACTAATATTATTTCGTATTGAAATAAGTAGTTCTACATTTATTCATGTTTTTTTAATGTAGACAAAGTGCATTCGTCCACGATTTAGATTTAAGAGATCTATATTTGTTAATTGATGTCCGGTGAAAACGCTGCAGTGTAGTTTCTTCGGCACTTATTATACACATGCACTTTGGAAGCGGACAAGTTTGATACCTTGTATTGATAGATTTAAGTGATGTGACGTCAAAAAGTAATCTTATTGACGTCACATCACTTAAATCTAATTATAACTTAGTAGTTAGTTTAGTTTAGTTGTGTCCAATTTTGAAAATAAATCTATTCTATTCTACATACATACCTACATACATATAATCACGTCTATATCCCTTGCGGGGTAGACAGAGCCAACAGTCTTGTAAAGACTGATACGGCCACGTTCAGCTATTTGGCTTTAATATAGAATTGAGATTCAAATAGTGACAGGTTGCTAGCCCATCGCCTAAAAGGAGAATCCCAATTTTATAAGCCTACCCCTTAGTCGCCTTTCACGACATCCACGGGAGAGAGATGGAGTGGTCCTATTCTTTTTTCAATTGGTGCCGGGAACCACACGGCATTTATTATTCCATTCTATTCTATTACTTACTTGTTCTGGTACAGTCCAAGCCTCTGTAAGTGTGGTAAGTTGTAAACAGATAACGTTGCAGCGTTGGCTACGGCCTCGTGGAACGCTGGAACAATATTTATTTACTTACTTTCTTACATACATACGTGTATGCATGCATACATGCATACATACATGCATGCATGCGTACATGCATACATGCATACATGCAAAACTTAAAATAAAAAGAAATTCAGTACAAGGGCACTACTTATTTCTAGAGAAATTTTAGTTATGTTAGTAAAGTCTTGTATTCCCGGGTTGACACTTAGTTTACCAGGGTGTGCGGGATAGATAGACCTAAAGAATACCTGGGTTGGCTCCGTCGCGGAACATCTGCGGCTGGTCGGCGTACTGAAGGTAATACTGTATGTGGGCCATCTCGTGGTGAGTTGAAATCAGATCCTGCATCGTTACTTCTGTGCATTGTTTTATCCTGAAATGTATTATTTATTTATTTATTCATTCATTCATTCATTCATTCATTCATTCATTCATTCATTCATTCATTTATTTATTTATTTATTTATTAAGGTACACCAACAGTATTTACTTACTACATTCTTAACAAAGATACATACATACATACATATGGTCACGTCTATATCCCTTGTGGGGTAGACAGAGCCAACAGTCTTAAAAAGACTGATCGGCCACGTTCAGCTATTTGGCTTAATGATAGAATTGAGATCCAAATAGTGACAGGTTGCTAGCCCATCGCCTAAAAAAGGAATCCCAAGTTTGTAAGCCTATCCCTTAGCCTATCTTAACAAAGATACACAAATATAAGTCCCAAAGTAAACACAAATAACAGGTATACACAACATTTACCAAAGATATCAAATGACTAACCCATTTAAAAGTATGATGCTTGAGTTGTGATTAACAATCCCTGATATGTTTTAGCAACTTCTGTTTAAGGACATTAAACATATGATTACGTATTTATCCTTTGCGTGGTAGACAGAGCCAACAGTCTTGAAAAGACTGAAAGGCCACGTTCAGCTGTGTGGCTTTATGATGGCATTGAGATTCAAATAGTGACAGGTTGCTAGCCATCCATCCATGGGAAAGAGGAGTGGTCTTCTTTTTATTAGTGTCGGGAACCATAAGGCATAAATTAGTTTTTCTTAAATCGCTTGTTGTATATTATATTTTTTTTGATTAAACAAATAGGTATATAGAAGTTTTTTCATTCTTTAAGCCATGTTTCTGCTACAAGCTGAATGTGGCCTATCAGTCTATAAGACTGTTGGCTCTATCTGCCCCACAATGGATATAGACGTGACTACACGTATATATATGTAAGAAATACTACTAATTGCCCATTTGAACAACAACTTTAAATAATTTTGATAACATACGTAAAATAAGAATATTGAAATAGTAATTAGTACTGATGATAATGATTTACATACGTACATACATACTTACATACATATGGTCACGTCTATATCCCTTGCGGGGTAGACAGAGCCAACAGTCTTGATTAGACTGAATGGCCACATTCAGCTATTTGGCTTAATGATAGAATTGAGATAATGATTAAATGTAAATAATGATTTAGGTACCAAGTTAACAAACCTATAATCGATCCTATTACAGAAATCCCAGGCGCTAGCGGTGCATTGGACACTGCGTTGCGGAGGTCTCACCAGCATTAACCCCCGCAAGACTGTTGGCTCTGTCTACCCCGCGAGGGATATAGACGTGACCATACGCATGTAAGTACTGATGATAATGATTTAGGTACCAAGTTAACAAACCTATAATCGATCCTATTACAGAAATCCCAGGCGCTAGCGGTGCATTGGACACTGCGTTGCGGAGGTCTCACCAGCATGGACCCTCGCCAGACTGTTGGCTCTGTCTACCCCGCAAGGGATATAGACGTGACCATATGTATGTAAGTACTGATGATAATGATTTAGGTACCAAGTTAACAAACCTATAATCGATCCTATTACAGAAATCCCAGGCGCTAGCGGTGCATTGGACACTGCGTTGCGGGGGTCTCACCAGCATGGACCCTCGCCAGACTGTTGGCTCTGTCTACCCCGCAAGGGATATAGACGTGACCATATGTATGTAAGTACTGATGATAATGATTTAGGTACCAAGTTAACAAACCTATAATCGATCCTATTACAGAAATCCCAGGCGCTAGCGGTGCATTGGACACTGCGTTGCGGGGGTCTCACCAGCATGGACCCTCGCCAGAACTCCGGCGGCACTGGTTTCAGTCCCATCGACGTGTAGAACTCTTCGGCCATTTGGAACATTCTGGAGAGTTTGTTGTTATGAATGATACTTATCAAAATTTACGTTAAATTAAATAAGAACGGACAATGTTGTTGAAAAGGGGTGATTTTTGTTATGTTTTTAATATAAATTCTGTCATGTTTTATAATAATTTTTTTCTGAAATATGAGTGCGTTTCAAGTGACTATATATACCTTGAAAGTTCATTGCCTGATCACCCTTCAACCACCTCGAAAAATTGTAAATTATGAAGTAATCTACGTTATACAATATTGTTAATAAATATTGTTTAATGTATTTAATTTAAAATTATGTATACAATTAATTATACAATCCAAATATTACGGTTCTACTCAAGAGAGCCATACGTGTGACATATCATCCAAGTAAACATTACGATTTTAACGAAAGATAATTATCTTATATCCAAAATTATACGTTATTCATAGCCTAAAGGTTAATATTAACCCAAAACATACCTTAATACATGACATACCTTAATGGTGTGAAACCCTGACGTAGCATTTCAGCTGTTACATCCAGGTTAGGGGACTGGGGGAAGGGCATCACAAGATCCATGATGGATTTCCAGTTTTGTGCCCACATGTTTCCTAAAACCGCAAATGAAACTGAGTAAAACCTTTTTTAAAAAACCATTATAGAAAGAAAACGTTATATTGATAAACTTATAGATCCATTCAGAATTTAATTATCATGAACAGATTTTCAAATAAGAAGTTATTAATATACAAATTATATGCTCGTTTTTTAAAATTTTATTCATCTTTATAGTACAACAGATTCATCATCATCTCTTACTTATGTGAATAATATTATGTATGTTTATCTATATTCTTATTTATATATGTATATAAACATTAGTATATTTTTTCACTCTTGTATTAACACTGTATTATTTATCTGTTTGCTATTTTGCAAAGGTTAACTGGTAGGGAATGCCACAAGCATTAAGTTAATTAATAAATAGATAAAGTTAGGGCTAAAATCTTTAAGAAAGAAGCAATCAGGTAAGAAATCAGGAGTACATTATTAACGAACAAAATAATCTCAATAATTTTTAATTAGAAGTATGTTACCCAATAAATGTGCTGGTATAGGCCCATCGGACCTCACACTGGTCTCCCCATATCTTTGCAACAATCGTCTCCTGACATACGTGAACAGTTGCTTGTAAAGTGGCGCCACTTGGTTGTAAATCTCCTCTACCGTCGAACGGAACGACGGGTCGTCGTATGCGGATCTCATTTGATCTCCTGCGTCGTTGTAACCTGAGTAATTGAGAGAATTAATATGAGATAAGTATTACCTTAAAAATAAATTAAAATTAACTAGAAAATCAATTTTTTTGAAGTGGAAATTAACGGCAGTGTTAATAGAATAGGACAACTCTATCTCTTTCCCATGGATGTCGTTAAAAGCAACTAAGGGATATTATTCTTTTAGGGGACGGGCTAACAACCTGTAACTATATGAATCTCAATTCTATCATAAAGCCAAACAGCTGATCGTGGCCTTACAGTCCTTTCAAGACTGTTGGCTCTGTCTACCCCGCAAGGGATATAGACGTGATTTTATGTATGTATATGTACATATGGTAGACAGATAGCACCTATCCATTTTTGTTTTCAGTAAGTCTTAAACTACGGTTATTTATAATGTTATCAATGTTTCTACATTCATTCACGTTTTTTAATGTAGAAAATGTGCATTCGTCCATGATTTAGATTTAAGAGATCCATATTTGTATATCAAATTGACGTCCGATGAAAATACTGCAGTGTAGTTTGTTCCGCCACTTCTTCTACACATGCGCTTTGGAAGCGGTAGTAGATATAATCAGATTTAAGTGATGTGACATCTATAAGTGATACCTTGTATCCAATTTTGAGAATAAATCTATTCTATTCTTATTTTGTTAATTTCTGACTCACCCGTCGCCACAGCAGCCTGATTGGCCAACTGCACGTATCTCATGAACCTGTTCTTCAATTTAGGTCCAGTCTGGTCTCTGAAGCTCTTCCAGACGTAGATCAGCTCGCTCTCAATTCTGGAATGGGCTAGAATTCTAGATATTTCTGGGTCTAGCTGCATGTCACAGTAGTTGGGGAAGTCTGAAGGCTCTTGAGTTGGTTGGTAATGTTGGAACGGTTGATTGGTCAATTGGTAAGCCTGAAATTTATAAAATGTTTTAATTAAGAAGAATCTGGAAGGTAGAATCTTATAACGTAGAATGAAATAACAAATACTAAATATTTGATAAATAAATATTTGACGGCCTCGGTGGCGCAGCGGTAGTACGCTTGTCTGTGACATCGGAGGTCCCGGGTTCGAATCCCGACCAGAGCATGATGAGAAAAGAACTTTTTCTGATTGGCCTGGGTCGTGGATGTTCTTTATAAGTATCTCTTATAAAATATAATATCGTTGAGTTAGTATCACGTAACACAAGTCTCGAACTTACTTCGAGGCTAACTCAATCAGTGTAATTTACTACTAATTACACTTCTACTTAGAATTATAACTCAACGGTAATATGTTTTATAATTGTTTAAAAATGTAGTGTTTAATTTACACACTGGCCGCAAAAACAGAAAAGTAATAATTTTAAAAGATGAAAATGTACGATCGTCTTTTGTTATTTTTTCACACAATGATAAATGAAGACGCCATTAAAGTTTATTTATTTATTTTATTTATTTAAACTTCATGCACGTAAAATGTACAACAGGTGGACTTAATGCCACAAGGCATTCTCTGCCAGTCGAACCTTTGGACCAAAAGTTAGGGTTTCTTTAAGTTTTTATTATAGTTTTCTTTATTTTTACCAACACATAGTATTTTATTTTTATACCGGCTAATTATCTAGACAATAATATATATTTATAAAGATAACCCTCTAATGTGGATGAAAGAAAAAGAAAGAAGTATGCAGAGATCGTGGCAAGTGGAAAGATATAGTCTCTGTCTATCCTTTTGGAAAAAAAGGCGTGATGTTATGTATGTATTTGTAAACGTTCAAGACCCAGGCCAATAAAAAAAGATGACATACATGAGTTTTCCTTCATGACTTTACCGTGTTATTAAGTTCATAGGTGAAAATCCGACAATTTGATCATTCCGGCTACAAATTTAAATCCAAGCATCTGGCTTTCAAGATCCATGGTCAAAGGCATACCCCGGGCTCCTCTATAGAGAGGTGAGGATGATGCAACCGGAACTAAAACTAGGACCAAGAGTACTTAAGTTACCTACCTGATTAGGCTGATATTCTGGGTACGATACCCGCGGTATGTGAGGGTCGTAAGGTTTCTGCCCGTAAGGACAAATCTTTGCAGAGTTGTATATCTCCTTCATTTCCGATATCAGCTGTTGTATCTGGAATATAACAGGTTTAAATATACATACACTAGCTGTCCCGGCAAACGTTGTTTTGCCATATATATATATGATTTTTTAATAATTTCTAGTTGTGGATGAAGCGAAGAAAGTGTGCAGAGATCGCGGCAAATGGAAAGATGTAGTCTCTGCCTACCCCTCCGGGAAAGAGGCGTGATTTTATGTATGTACATATTTCTAGTTAAAAAAAATGTTAAGGGTGAACAACCCTTATCACTAAGGGGTAAGAAAAAAATTGATTTTGACCGATGATTCTCAGACTTACTGAATACGCTCACAAAATTCCATGAGAATCGGTCAAGCCGTTTCGGAGGAGTACGGGAACGAATATTGTGACACGAGAATTCTATATATATGATATCAGATAAATATACATGCCGTTTGATTTCCGGCACCAATAAAAAAAAGAATAGGACCATTTCGTCTTATTTCCATGGGTGTCGTAAAAGACGACTAAGGGATGGGAAGGGCAAGGCAGAAGAACTAACAGCTGCACGTGGCCTGTCACCCTTTACAGAATATCTATACTAATATTATAAAGCTGAAGAGTTTTTTTGTTTGAACGCGCTAATCTCAGGAACTACTGGTTCGAATTGAAAAATTATTTTTGAGTTGAACAGACCATTTATCGAGGAAGGCTTTAGGCTATATAACATCACGCTGTAATTCGCGAAGAAATAATGGAAAATGTGAAAAACGCGGGGAAAATTATTCATCCTAGAGGACTTCAATGATGTCCAAAATAACTATTCCACGCGGACGAAGTCGCGGGCGAAACTAGTTGTCTATAAAGGCTTGATTCTATGATATTGTATCGTTAATATCCAGTAACACAATCTCGAACTTACTTGGAGGCTAACTTAATCTGTGTAATCAGTCCCTTATATATTTATTTATTATGAATATTTACCTCAGTAAACTTATCATCAGGTAACGCCGCGCGACTTGACTGAACTATCTTCATCAGCTGTCTCCTGCTTTGGTGGTCAGGCAATCTGGATTAAGGATATTTAATTACTTACATTAAATGTCAATTACACCGCAAGGGATATAGACGTGACTGTATGTATGTGTGATAAATCTCAAGTAAATTAATTTATCATAACAATGTATTCACTCGGCCACATTTCTGTTCTAATTTTAAGATATTGTAAAATGTGACTAAGGGATGGGTGAATAAACGTGGGATTCTTCTTTTAGGCGATGGGCTAACAACCTGTCACTATTTGAATCTCAATTCTATCATTAAGTCAAACAGCTGAACGTGGCCATTCAGTCTTTTCAAGACTGTTGGCTCTGTCTACCCCGCAAGGGATATAGACGTGATTATATATCCTCTCCCCCCTGGACAGCGCTAGCGCTTAGACGTGTATAACTCGTGTTATTTTATTGATAAATTTAAAATAATTTCATAAATAAAATACAATATAAAAATACAAGAGCTACTAGGAGCCCATAAAGTGTGCATATCTATTAGTGAGTGTGAATGCGGAAGACCAACGGATACTGTCAACTTTCTACGTAGAACACAGTAAGCAAATCCAACCACATACCAGGCGCCCATAGCGCGCAGGAGCATTTCAACGAGCGCTCTGTTACATCAATTTATCATAACAATGTATTCTCTCGGTCACATTTCTATACAAATTCTAAGATATTGTAAAATGCGACTTAGGGATAGGCTTATAAATGTGGGATTCTTCTTTTAGGCGATGGGCTAGCAACCTGTCACTATTTGAATCTCAATTCTATCATTGAACCAAATAGCTGAACGTGGCCTACCAGCCTTTACAAGACTGTTGGCTATGTCTACCCCGCAAGGGATATAGACGAGATTATATGTATGTATGTATGCGACTAAGGGATAAGCTTACAAACTTGAGATTCTTCTTTTAGGCGATGGGCTAACAACCTGTCACTATTTGAATCTCAATTTATATAATTAAGTCAAACAGCTGAACGTGGCCCGTCATTCTTTTCGAAGACGTGATTATATGTATGTATGTATTATTATTAAGATATTGTAAAATGTGATTAAGAGATAGGTGAATAAACGTGGAATTCTTCTTTTAGGCGATGGGCTAGCAACCTGTCACTATTTGAATTTCAATTCTATCATTAAGCCAAACAGCTGAACGTGGCCTGTCAGTCTTTTCGAGACTGTTGGGTCTGTCTACTGCGCTAGATATAAAGACGTGATTATATGTATGTATGTTTATTAAACCTTGATGCGTCATAAGCAGCAGCCTTCCTCCACGACAGCCTCTCAAACTTGGAACTCAAAGCCAGTTCCTCCAGCATCCTCCGACGATTGTATTCCGTTATGTTCGTCACGAATTTCCATTGGGACATTGTTACCCTTGAAATAAAAACCCATAAATGAATCTATTTATTTATCTATAATCTATTTATATAGCCGTGTGGTTCCCGGCACCAATACAAAAAATTACAAGGACCACTCCATCTCTTTCCCATGGATGTTGTAAAAGGCGACTAAGGGATAGGCTTACTGTTTGCGCCAATTAATTATCTGTGCGCAATTTCCATAGTAAAAAAAAAAAGAAGAAAAATCTTTCCGCCTTTTTTTGAACGTTTTTCCGAATACACATCTTTTTATCGAGTCCAAAGTTTTATTTCGTCAAAAATTATAATTCAGGACTAGTTGTCCTCATCATGGTCCTTCGAGCCGGATGAATAATTAATGTGGATCAGCGTTAATATGAACAATTTCAGTAAATTTGACGATTATTAATGCCACCGGACTCGAGGCGGCATTACTACCTAAAGGAAAATTCTGCAGATGACGGAGTACATTTATATGGTGTTAAGTAGTAATATTATATTTAAATAACTAACCCAACACTCGAACAGGTATTGTTAAGTGTGTTAATTAAGGATTTTATAAGGTTAGTACTATTTATTACACTTTATGTTTGGTAATACCTAGCATCTTTTTCCATTGTTTTTTACGTAATATTTGCTATAATTATATCCAAATTATACTTAATTAAATAGGTATAGGAAGCATTGTTATTTCATTATTTGGATATATTATTTGTTATTTAAGCAAATTCTTTTATTATTCACGTAAAATAAAGGTGGGTAGGTCAATTTATTGTTACTAAGTCATCATCGCAGGTGTATCATAGGAACCTAGGTAGGTCAATTTTTGTTGCCGTCGTGTATGAATTTGTTATTTCGGATTAATGAGCCTATTTTATTTATGGTGATGTACTTATGTTCAATGCAAAGTAATTAATTAACTTCATAGTTTATTTTTGCAACGAAAATCACTAAGGCCCTTGTTATCATTTAATAGACAGTAAAGTTTGTTTTATTTTAATTTATCGACACATTCATTTTCAATTAATGCTTTTTGTTATTTTAATTGTCGACAAATTATTGTTAGATAATTAACGCATTAAATTGGTAGGCATAACTGTATCTTTACTTTAAATATCGTTTGTTTATATTTTCATTGTAAACATTTCAGGTTGACCACATTCGTTTCCCAATATGTCTGAAGAGAAGGAACTTGTTAAAAAACGAGGTAGTTTTAAGGGACGTTTGACGTTATTCATCAATTACCTGGATGGGTTGCCAGAATCTGATGAACAGTTAGACAGTTGTACGGTCAGGGAATTGCAATTACGGATGGGGAAGATCGAAAGTATGTATGAACTTTACAATGAGGTACAGTTACGTTTAGAATGTTTAGCTGACGATATCAATTTTCGATTGACCGAACGAGCTGAGTTCGAGTCTTTGTATTACAACTCACTGTCTAGGGCACAGGACTTACTATGTAAGTACAATAATGATAAAGAATCGGTAAGTAGTGATAAAACTACCCGTATTAGTCAACGTAAGCCTGTTAGGTTGCCCACCATACAGCTCCCAAAGTTCAACGGGACCTATAGCAATTGGTTGGAATTCCGTGACACTTTTATCAGCCTTATTCATTGTAATGACGAAATAGACCAAATTAATAAATTCCATTACTTGCGAGCGTCTTTGGAGGGATCTGCTGCTGTTGTAATTCATGCCGTTGAGTTTTCAGCCGGAAATTACGACATAGCTTGGAAATTGATATGTGATCGTTTTGACAATAAAAGATTATTGGTGCAGAATCATTTATCCTCCTTATTTAATTTAAACACTATAGTCAAAGAGTCATCTTTTGTCTTAAAAGATTTAATTGATCAACTTAATAAAAATCTACGTGCATTGGAGTCACTAGGTGAGCCTGTGAAACACTGGGACACTTTATTAATATATATAGTGACTTGTAAATTACCTCAGCAAACATTGCGTGAGTGGGAGGATCATAAGGATCGCATAGATAAGGATATAGTAATTACATTTAGTACATTCCTACAATTCATTCGCACGCGCTCTGACTTATTGGAAACCTTAGAGTTAGCGCGAGCTCGCAATAATGCTTCTCCCTCTAAGCATAGTACAGGTAGGATACAATCTATGCTTGTTGCTCAGAATCCCAATAATAATAATTTAAATAATAAGTTGTGTCCGCACTGTAAGTCGGATCACTTATTAAGTAGTTGTTCACAATTCCTTGCGCTTAGTGTAGACGCCCGTTACAAGTTAATGCCTAACTATAAAGTTTGTTATAATTGTTTTCGTGTTGGTCATTTCGCCAATCGTTGTAAAAGGCCAGGTTGCAAATTGTGTAAACGCCGTCACAATATATTGTTGCATTTGACGGATAATAAGCGTGTTTCTAATTCTTGCAATAATAATGATAATAAAAATACATCACGAGATAGCTCATTTGTTTCCATGCCTTCGTTACCGCCCGCTGACGCTGGGACAAGCACTGATGCGAGTGCAAATAATTTAACTTTGTCTGCGGATCTCAGTTCGTCTTGTGGTGATAACGGTGAACACCGCGGTGGTGTTTTGTTGTCTACCGCTCTCATCAAGTTATGTGATCAGAACGATCGTGAGCACATAGTGCGCGCCCTGCTTGATAGTGGTAGTACTTCATCATTTATGACAGAACGCTTATGTACTCGGCTCAATTTGAATACAAGTCATGTTAATGGTTCAGTCTATGGCATAAATAACGTGAGTTCGCACGTAGGCAAAATTTGTCAGGTAAAGATGACGTCTTTATACAACTCTTATACTGCAAAGTTGAGTTGTTTTATTTTGCCATCATTAATGAGTGTTATGCCTTGTCGCGAAATCGACATTTTAGACTTGAATATTCCAGATAACATATTTTTAGCGGACCCCACATTTAATAAGCCGTCAGAAGTAGATATATTAATAGGTGCTGATCTCTTCTGGGACTTGGTCGGGTCACAGAGAATTAGACTAGGTGTAGGTAAGCCGGTACTGTGTGACACGTTACTAGGCTGGATAGTTTCCGGTCCTGTTACTTATAATCCAGGTAAGCGTAGGTCAAATGATATTTCTTGTAATTTTACTCAGACAGATTCCTCTTTTAATAATGATTTTAATAAAATTCACAATGATTTAGTAAAGTTTTGGAATCTGGAAGAGATAAACCCTCCATTCTCTCATTATTCACCTGAAGAAAGGTTATGTGAGGAACATTTTTTGAAAAATACGACACGTTTAGAAGATGGTCATTTTTGTGTTCGTATTCCAATGAAGCAAAGTCCTTCTATGTTAGGAGACTCATTCCAAAGGGCATCTAAATGTTTTTATTCTCTAGAACGTAGACTGAAATCAAAGTCAAGTTTATTTCTGGACTGACTCCACCATAGTATTGGGTTGGTTGCAGATGTTGCCTGCTAAGCTTCAGCCATTTGTACGCAATCGCGTTGCTGAAGTTTTAGACAAGGCGGGCACTGCACATGGAGACACGTCCCAACCGATCATAATCCTGCAGACCTAATATCTCGTGGTGTGGATATTAGTGTTCTAAAATCTTTAGACTTATGGTGGAGCGGTCCCAGCTTTCTAAAGCAACATAGTTCACATTGGCCTTCTCCATGTAAATCATTAGAGTTAAACGATCTGCCTGAAACTCGACCTTCTGTTTCTTTGAGCGCTACTATTCGTAATGATAGTCTAAGTTACACTCTTATAGATTTTAGTAGATTTTCAAATTATTTAAGGCTTATCCGCACTGTAGGTACTGTTTCAAAATTTATTAAAATGTGAAGAAAAAAGCCTACAGCTAGTAAATTTCTGTCACAAGATGATTTGCAGGATGCACTAAATGTTGTCATTATCCAAAGTCAAAAAGAATCATTTCCTGAGTATGAAATGCTTTCTGGTAATCGTAAATTGCTAAATAAAAGCGCCCTTATTAAATTTAATGTATTTCTTGATGATAATAAAATAATGCGTGTTGGAGGACGCTTAGTTAATTCCTTGTTTTGTTTTGAGAAAAAGCACCCTATTATTTTACAGTCCACTCATAAAACAAAAAATTACTTTTTGAATTTGAACATATAAGGTTAATGCATGCAGGCCCACAATTGATGTTGGCTTCTATTAGAGATTCGTACTGGCCTATAGGCGGACGAAATTTAGCGAGGAGTTGTTATCGTAAGTGTGTACGTTGCTGTCGCATATCAGGTAGAACAGTTAGTCCTATAATGGGCAATTTACCACAGCAGCGTCTCCTATCAGGCGGTTACCCCTTTCAGTGCACTGGTGTGGACTATGCTGGTCCCATCATGGCTGCTAGTCGGCAAGGTCGCGGATGTAAGCTGATAAAAGTGTACATTGCAATTTTTGTGTGTTTCACCACTAAAGCTATCCATTTGGAGTTGGTAAGTGACTTAACGAGTAATAAGTATTTACTAGCATTATTTCGATTTATTTCGCGAGAAAGCCCGATGATATTTATTACGATAACGGTACCTCATTCGTAGGGGCCTGCAATGAACTTTCGAAGTTTCTTAAAACTAATTGTAATTCCTTGAGCGAACAATTAGCTAATGATGGTCTCAAATTCCATTTTATCCCTGCGTATAGCCCTCATTACGGCGGTCTTTGGGAAGCGGGTGTCAAGTCAACAAAGTTCCACCTTAGGCGAGTGTTGGGAAATTGTAACCTTACGTTTGAAGAACTTAACACCACGTTAGTCCAGATTGAGGCAATATTAAATTCACGTCCACTGACGCCTCTGTCTTCCGATCCAGCAGATTGCACCCCATTGACTCCAGGACATTTTTTGATAGGCCGGCCTCTTACTTCACTTCCACGGCATGATATCAAGGACCATTCCACTGCTTCATTATCACGTTTCCAACGAATAGAGCAGCTACGCCAGCATTTTTGGGCTCGTTGGAGTAAGGAGTTCGTGTCTGAGTTGCAGCACAGAACCAAGTGGCAAAAGGGCAACGATACACTGAAGCTGGGAGCATTGGTCGTCGTAAAGGAAGATCATCTACCTCCTCTCAAATGGCGATTGGGGAGAGTCATTGCCGTCCATCCTGGATCAGATGGAATTGTTCGGGTGGCAGACATCACCACATCTGTTGGAGTCATACGAAGAGCTTTCAATAGGATTTGCCCTCTACCCGTCGACGCAGAGTTTGGTTGAAAGAGAGGCTTTCAACGCCCGGGGGCATGTTTGCGCCAATTAATTATCTGTGCGCAATTTCCATAGTAAAAAAAAAAAGAAGAAAAATCTTTCCGCCTTTTTTTGAACGTTTTTCCGAATACACATCTTTTTATCGAGTCCAAAGTTTTATTTCGTCAAAAATTATAATTCAGGACTAGTTGTCCTCATCACTTACAAACTTGGGATTCTTTTTTAAGCGACGGATGAGCGACCTGTCGCTATTTGAATCTCAATTCTATGATTAAGCCAAATAGCTGAACGTGGCCCATCAGTCTTTTCAAGACTGTCGGCTCTGTCTACCCCGCAAGAGATATAGACGTGACCATATGTATGTATGAATCTATTTATAAATAAAACAGCGAAATTAGTGGCTATTTTACTCGATAAATCGAGTCGAGCAAGTAACCGCGAGTTTGTATGTGATTTAATCAGCGCCATCTAGTGGCAACTTCATGGCACTAAAACTCTCTAACCCCTCAGGTATTTATTTATTTATTTATACTTTATTGCACAAAAAACAAAAATGTACAAAAGGCGGACTTAATGCCCATCAGGTATTAAGGGGCTCTATAAATATTTTCGCTCATTTAAGATCGTTTGTTTGTTTATAAACTCCTTTCTGCACATAAAAAGAAATGTAGGTACCTAATAAAAATTTAAAGTTACAGTCATTGGATTTAGATGAATATGTACAATGGCGGACTTATCCCAATCGGGATTTCTTCCAGTCAATCAATATCGTTCTTTCTTATTTGGAATTAATTTCTTTACCTGTAACACATTCCAGACGCCTCCCGGTCATATTCCCTCAGGAACTGCGTCGCTTCAGCCGCATTCGTGTTCACTCCCTGAATTATAAAAAAAAATATATATAAATATTTATTATTGATTTTCCTGCAAAGTTCCGGGGGTCAGATTGTCGTCGCTTGCTGTGGTCAAATTATTTATCCATAACATGACATGACATATCTATACTTATATTATATAGTAGAAGAGTTTGTTTTTTTAAGCGTTTAATCTCAGGAACTACTAGTTCGAATCGGAAAATTCTTTTTGCGTTGAATAGACCATTTATCGAGGAAGGCTTTAGGCCGTTTAGGCCATATAACATCACGCTGCAACTTTAAGGAGCAAAGAAATAATGGAATATGTGAACATGTCACTATTTGAATCTCAATTCCATCATACAGCGCGATAAGGTGAACGAGGCATTTCAGTCTTTTAAAGACTGTTGGCTCTGTTTACCCTGCAAGGGATATAGACGTGATTGTATCTATAATTAGTTAAAAACACGGATACTAGAACCATTTGGAAAATCTATAATAAGTGATAAAATGATACAGGAACCAATTGGAAAATCTAACATATTATATCCACCCTAAATGAAGAGTATTATCTTCGGAGAAGGGCCCAGTAAAGGTTTGACAAAGAACCGCTGAGTGCCCTACAAAATCGTAAACCTGTTAACTGTGTCACTTGTTCTCGTCACAAATAATTACCTCAACTAAATGTTGAATGAAGGGCCGTATCTATCTATCTATATAACTATCACAATTTATGTTTTGCATGAACCTCGTAAAGAATTGTAGTTTGATTTGAACCTACATCAAAATTCAGTGTTCTTGAAATGAACGATAGAAAATTCAAAAAGTACATTAAATATGAGCTTTGTAGAAAAGCCTAGTAGATACAGCACGGAGGATTATATTAATGACTATGCTGTGCCCACGACTTTGTCCGCGTAGAATAGTTATTTTGGGCATCATTGAAGCCCTCAATGATGAATAATATTACCCGTTTTTTTCACATTTTCCATTATTTCTTTGCTCCTTATAGTTGCAGCGTGATGTTGTATAGCCTGAAGCCTTACTCGATAAATGGCAAAAAGAAATTTTCAATTCCAACTAGTAGTTCCTGAGATAAGCGC
The DNA here is from genome assembly GCF_032362555.1 of Amyelois transitella. NCBI lineage: Eukaryota > Metazoa > Arthropoda > Insecta > Lepidoptera > Pyralidae > Amyelois > Amyelois transitella. Next base: position 847,185 of record NC_083532.1, on the reverse strand, counting down.
GTTCAAACAAACAAACTCTTCAGCTTTATAATATTAATATAGATGACTATGACAGGTGTGAATAAACAAAAAAATGGAATAACTTTATTAAGGCATCATATCCATAAACGCAATAATTAAGGTAGCTGCCATACAAATCAAGTTCATGACGCGAACAAGAAACTGGGTTGTGACGTCACACTTGAGTAGCGTTTTGTAAAAGGCGTTTTGGACTCGTCCAAATAATGTGTTATGTTACTTCCTGTATCTCAGTTAGTTTATTGTTTATTGATGCCATTATTTGACCAATGTTTTAGTTGTTGTGAAACTAAATTATCACCAAAACAAAAAAAAAATTGTCATCTTGCCTATTCTTATTCTTTTCGGGACTTTTGGCTCTGTCTACCCCGTAAGGGATATAGACGTGTCTATATGTATGTATGCCTATTCTTAATGTTTGTTACAAACCTAAGTATTATAATTATGTTATTATATTTGTCTGTTTGTCACGCATGCGCATCTTGAAGGTTGAAACGACAATGAATACCTAATTGTAATACCCTCCATTTTAGTCCGGAGGATTTCCTGCCATTATTTTTCAGAGATCTTGCCTTCTTATTAAATTCATTTTCGTTTAACATAACATATAATCACGTATATATCCTCCGCGGGGTAGACAGAGTCACAGTCATCAAAAGACTGAAAGGTCAAGCTCGGCGACTTGAGATTGAAATAATGACAGGTTGCTAACCCATCGCCTAAAAGATGAACCCCAATTATATAAGCCTATCCCTTATTCGCCTTTAACGACATCCATGGGAAAGGGATGGAGTGGTCCAATTCTCTTTTATATTGGTGCCGGGAACCACACGGCACTTTGAGTAGAGTGTTGGGGATGACCAAAAAGGTTGGGTTTCAGAATATTTATTTATTTTTTATGTCATTTTTTGAATAGTGGTTTTTTTGGTTTCTCGTTTTGTCAGTGGAAAAGTAAAGACCGTATTTTTGCAATCACTTTATTTTATTTATTCCTGCCGCTTATTTAGGGGCATCTCTGGAACAAGGAGAGCTGCTGGTTTACCGGGCAAAACAAAGCTGAGGCGACATCTCTACGCCACTCGTCGGAACATCAAATCAAACAACTAATGTCAATCATCGCGAAGACATTGACGCGCTCAACCAATAGCAGCGAAAGAATCTAAGACGCGATTTCAAAGATTTCACGGATTGGAACTATATATACAACCTCGGACACAACATCGTCTGTCGCGCGGTTCCCCAGGCATAACACCTAGCCCGGCGGAAGATCTTCCCTTTGGTGGCGGTCGAGCCGAATCATCGCTCCCGCTACAAAGCCATAACATAGAGTTTAACACATTGCTTTTGCAGATTGTGTAAATCAATCATAGAAGCGGCCTATAAACATGAGATTCCTCTTGTAAGCGACGGGCTAGCAACCTGTCACTATTTGAATCTCAATTCCATCATTAAGCCAAGACTGTGGCCTCTGTCTATCCCGCAAGCGATAAAGACGTGCTTATATTTATGTATTTATGTTATCTAGTTTATTACGAGGTACGGTCATCAAAGTCTATCATTCACTGTGACTTTTACGACATACTTACCGACAAAATGAACAATAGCTATTATTGGTAAAACTTTCGCTCGTGACAGAATGCCTTTTGGGTAAAACCCTTTGCAAAATTTTGTAAATCTACTTAAGTAAAATGCGAAATTTTATGAACTCGAATAGAAAGAGTTTGAAGTAGTAGAGGGGTAGGCAGAGACAACATCTTTCCACTTGCCACGATCCCTGCATACTTCTTTCGCTTCATCCACATTCATACCTCTTTTCTTGCAAACTCGTCGGTTTCGGGTAATCTTGACCTGACTTTTTGCGAAGATAACGTAAAAAAAACACATTTTCCGTGAATTATAAGGACATATTGTAAGGATATTATAGTCTTTTATGAAGGGGAGCGATGATTCGGCTCGACCGCCACCAAAGGGAAGATCTTCCGCCAGGCTGGTGTGACGCCTGGGGAACCGCGCGACAGACGATGTTGAGTCGGAGGTTGTATTTATGCTCCAATCCGTGAAATCTTTGTTTGCGCGATTTAGATTCTTCGCTGCTATTGGCTGAGCGCGTCAATTTCTTCGCGATGATGGACAGCTGGTGTGTAACGTTAGTTATGTCGCCACGAGAGTAAACAATCTTGCTGCGTCTTTATTACATAATACCTTTTTCAAACATTCATTAATATAATCACGTCTATATCCCTTGCGGGGTCCTTAGTCGTCTTTCACGACCATTCATGATAAAAAGATGGAGGGTCCTATTCTAAGGTGCTAGGAACCACACGACACTTGTATACGCGCTGTATTGCAAAAGCAATACGGTGTGCAAGAAATTTGTGCCGTGTGGTTCCCGGCTGTGCCGTGTGGTTCCCGGCAGTGCCGTGTGGTTCCCGGCACCATTACAAAAAACAATAGGACCACTCCATCTCTTTCCCACGGATGTCGTAAAAGGCGACTAAGGGATAGGCTTATAAACTTGGGATTCTTCTATTAGGCGATGGGCTAGCAACCTGTCACTATTTGAATCTCAATTCTATCACAAAGCCAAACAGCTGAGCGTGGCCTATCAGTCTTTTCAAGACTGGTGGCTCTGTCTACCCCGCTAGGGATATAGACGTGATCCACCCGTTGCCTCCCTCAACCGTTAGCTGATGATTTTAGGTTACGTTTGTGTAAAAAGATTTTTTTTGACATTCGAGACCCAGACTGATGAAGACAGAAGTCTATAAAAGGCTGTAGCACAGACTTTCAGTCCTGTCGATTTTAAAACGATAGACAATTAACCTTCGTTTATGGCATCTGTGGCGCAGCGGTAGTGCGCTTGTCTGTGACACAGTAGGTCCCGGCTTCGAATCCCAGGGCATGATGAGAAAAGTAGTTTTACTGATTGGCCTGGATCTTGGATATATATCTAAGTAAGTGTTTATTTTTATAAAATATAGTATCGTTGAGTTAGTATCTCGTAACACAAGTCTCGAACTTACATCGAGGCTAACTCAATCTGTGTCATTTGTCCCGTGATTATATATTTATTTATTTTACCTTCAGAACAAGTTTAACCACACGACCTGGTTTCCATTGTTTTCTGTCACGGTTGTACTTCACTTAAAGATGTATGTTGATATGTTTTTTGCGTATGCGCATGTACCATGACGGGTTGACAAAATTTGGAGATGGGAGATGACTTTTTGAGATAATTAAAACAAAGGGAATTTTTGTTTTATTTGAATTACCTTGTAAGTAGTCTACCCCTTTCGGGAAAGCGGCTTGATTATAGATATGTTTGTATTATCTTGTGACTTTTGTATACATCCCACTAATATAATAAATGGGAAAGTTTGTGAGTATGTCAGGATGTCAGTATGGACGTTTGTTAGGTACTCTTTCACGCAAAAACTACTGAACCGAGTACGAAGAAATTTGGTATATACATAGGTAGCTGAAGATTCAGAATAACATATAGGCTACTTTTTATCCCGGAGTTCCCTCGGGATTGATAGGGTTTCCATGCGGACGAAGTCGCGGGCGGCCTCTAGTATTACATACAGTTACGACTATAGTAACTAAATCACAGTAACTCCAAAAGACTGTTTGTTGGCTGTAGTCTTGAAAAGAGAGTGAGTCCTACTCTAAAGTGTGGTTACCGACACTTTAGAAAAGTACCACTCCATCTCTTTCCCAAAGACATCGTAAGGGATAGGCTTATAAACTTTGAATTCTTCTTGTATAGGCGATGCGTTAGCAACCTGTCACTATTTGAATCTCAATTCTATCATTGAGCCATGCTGAACGTGGCGTTTCAGTGTTTTCAAGACTGTTGACTCTGTCTACCCCGCAAGGGATATAGACGTGAGTATGTATAAATGTATGTTTAGGGCGCATCGTAGGCTCCTCTCCAGAGGTAAGGATATTATAACGGGGGCCGGTGCCTACTTATAACTACGTGTAACCCATCACTATTTGAATCTAAATTCTATCATTAATCCATACTCACTGAACGTGGCATTTCAGTCTTTTCGTGACTGTTTGCTCTGTCTACCGTAAGGGAAAAAGACGTTTATAAGCCATTTCCCTTGATTGAATTTTACAATATATTTGGGAAGAAAAGTAGCAGATACACAAAAGTTTTTAAATTTTTATTCGCTGCTTTTTTTTATTCAGTGAATAACACAAGTTGCAGGCAAAGATATTTTTTTTTTATTCAAAAATGCCTGGACTGATTTTGATGATACTTAGTATAGGGACAGACAAAACCTTCAGTAGTAGGTAGGTATATCTATAAAGTTTATAAACATACTTAGGCTATAGGTACTTTATTACCGGAAATTACCATTTGAGAAGTCAATAAATTGAGTTAAGTGTTTTTCCTTCCATATGTCTTAGTTAACATTGTTAAGTAGTCGATTGATGCATCATTCACATGATACATTCCTTTCGTAGAAAAAGACGCATTAATTTTGATAAAATGCCGAGATCATGATAATGAATAGCTCAAGAGTAGTAATTAACATTCACAGATAAAATCAATTAGAATCATTATGATCAACTTACCATTCGGAAGTAATCTTGACAACATGCAAGCCTTGTGCAGAAAGCAAGTAAAAAGAACACACTTCCTTTGCTCCGTCCCATTTTAAAAAAGTAAAATTCAAATCATTTATTAATATTATTCAAATTGGCGCACTAAAATGTTTATAACGTACTATCACTTTCGTTTAAACAATACATTAGCGCTTGCAACGTTAATATTTGAATATTACATTAGAATTGCTAATTAGTTACGTAAAAGTAGCGCAATTGACTTTTTGGCGGTAATTTTTGACAGTTCAAACTTTTTTGTGATTAAAAAAATGATTTTATATTTTTTTAAATATGTCTACCATGTCGATGGAATTTTGTTTTACACTGAATATAGGTCGAATAGTTTTACATAACTGTCCCGCGGACTTTCTTGTCGACGACTGAAGGTATATTTCCGTTGCTTTTGTTTTCTGCATGGTTTGATGAACACGCGCATGATGTAGAAGGGGTCGGCACGAGCCAAGATATTCATGTCTTCGGAATTATCTTAAGTTTAAAGTACCTTTTAGAAGACGTTAAGTGCGTAATAAAAAAAAAGATTTATTTATCGAGAACAGCGTGAAATTCCCAATTTCATTAATTAACTGATAAGTTACGATTAATCTGTTAATTACCATGAATGAGGTCGGTTTTTTTTAATTCCTCAGTCTAAGTAGGTAAATTAATATTAAAAAGATCCGTTACTTACTACTTACTGATATTTACATACTGCGATTGTTTGTAACTATCAGTCTTGAAGAAGTATATATATATTATTAAACAATTCGAGAAATCCACTTACCATAACTGTAACTAAGGTACCTATGACCTATTTAATTTCATAATATTCTGGACTTACTTGTTGGTGTATTAATTTAGTGTGATAAGTGAGAATTTACTACCTTCTTTTTCCTCCTCGCTTTAGTCCCGGTTGCATCCTCACCACTCTGGAGAGGAGCCCGGGGTATGCCTTTGACCATGGATCCTGGATTGGGTGAGTCAGGTTTTTACACGAAGCGACTCCCATCTAACCTCAGCAACCTTTGCAGGGGAACCTAACCCGTATTGTATCGACCATGCGGTTACTCATCCAGTTGCCTGAACGTGCAGGTAACTTCACGACGGTTAGTATTCAAACTAATGTACGTAACTTTCGAAATAATCATTTATTTATTTATTTAAAATTTTTAATTAAATAAATAATAATTTATAATAATAAATTTAATTAATAATATATAATAATTTTTTTTAATTTATTCAAAATTATATACAGGAGCATTTATTACAGTAATTCTATTACAAAGGTTATTTTAAAAGAAATCTCTTCCAGTAGACCAATGAGAGGAGAGATGAGAATGCGATATGGCGTGTGCATAAATATCGTTTAACATATTAAACTAAAGATACATGCTAATACTTATATAAATAAACACGAAACAATTAAATAAATGACATTCAATTCAATAAATTTTTATTCAATCATTGGTACTTTTGAGAATTTCCTACATAAGTACCTAGTTACCTCAGTTTTGCATCTGAAGATATTTCCTAACATAATCTCCTGTGCATCTTCAAACTGAATGGCCATCGCGTGCGTAACTGCGACACAGTGTCCAAAGAATAGTGATGTAGAAACATACATACATACAAATAATCACGTCTATATCCCTTGCGGGGTAGACAGAGCCAACAGTCTTGTAGAGACTGATAGGCCACGTTCACCTATTTGGCTTTAAAATAGAATTGAGATTCAAATAGTGACAGATTGCTAGCCCATCGCCTAATAAAGAATCCCAAGTATGTAAGCCTATCCCTTAGTCGCCTTTTACGACATCCATGGGAAAGAGATGGAGTGGTCCCATTCTTTTTGGTATTGGTGCCGGGAACCACACGGCACTGATGAAGAAAATGCACACGTTTTAAGCATGATCATGATATGGGTTAGGTTCCCCTGAAAAGGTCGTACGAGGTCAGGCGGGAGTCGATTCGTGTGGAAACCTGACTTATCCCATCCAGGGTCATGGTCGAAAAAAACACACCCCGGAAATCTTTTCAAAGAGGTGAGGTTATAACAGGAATTAACGCTAGGAGGAAGAAATTCAAAGTGAACATTTTGTATCTTAATACTGGTGAACCTTAAAAGATTCCCTGGGTAGTTAGCATTGGCACCAGTTTACCAAACACAGCGGCTTGGCTGGTACTGAAGAAAAAAAATTGTGAGTGCCAGCTGCATTTCTTTCCGCGCTTATAAACTTGAAATTAGAATAAAATAGATTTATTTTCAAAATTGGATACAAGGTATCATTTATTGACGTCGCATCACTTAATTCTAATTATATCTACTACCGCTTCCAAAGCGCATGTGTAGAAGAAGCGGCGGAACAAACTGCACTGTGGCATTTTGGACGATTATTCTAAGGCGATCGGTTTGCGACCTGTCATTATCTGATTCATAATTCTACAATTCTATCATCCAGTTCAACCTGGCGTTCGAGACTTTAGCTCTATCGACCCCGTAAAGGATAGTCTTATGACTGTCTATGGAGCGTAACATTGTTTTCCAATATAAATAGGCAGGCTTAGAACCACAAAATTTTGTTATATGTCCATTCTATTGTTTATTTAGTCTATGCCCCGTCGATCTAAGATACGCGTTTACATTCTCTACGCAGTATAAACTAGAAAAGCAATAAATAAAAACTTGACGAACACATCTAGGTAGGGACTACTAAATATTCTCTTACTTGTGATTGCAAAATAAATAAAATAAAATAAATATATAAGGGACAAATTACACTGATTGAGTTAGCCTCGAAGTACGAGACTTGTGTTACGAGATGCTAACTCAACGATACTATATTTTATAATAAATACTTACATAGATAAACATTCAAGACCCAGGCCAATAAAAGAAAGGTTCTTTATTCATCATGCCCATAAAATACCATTCCAAATGACCAATTCCACCTGACCTCGGCAACCTTTGCATGTAAACCTAACCCCTTGTAGCGACATCTATACGCCACAAGCCACAAAAACAGAATCACGCGACGCTATCAGTCAATAGCAACGAAAAGTCTAAATCGCGCAAGCAAAGATTTCACGGATTGGAGCATATATATAACCTCCGACACAACATCGTCGGAGCCGCGGTTACATACATACATATTATGACGTCTGTATATCGCTTGCGGGGTAGATAGAGCCAACAGTCTTGAAAAGACTGATTACAGCCACATTGAGCTATTTGGCTTAATGATAGAATTGAGATTCCAATAGTGACAGTGAAATTGCTAGCCCGTCTCCTAAAAGAAGAATCCAAAGTTTATAAGCATATATCCCTTAGTCGCCTTTTACAACATTCATGGGAACGAGATGGAGTGGTCCTATTCTTTTTTTATTGGTGCCGGGAACCACACGGCTCGGTTACCCAGGCATTACATCTAGCCTGGCGGAAGATCATCCCTTTGGTGGCGGTCGAGACAAATCATCTCTCCCGCTAGATATATGTAAGTATGTAAAAAGTTTGCAGAGGTTTAAACATACATACATACATATGGTCACGTCTATATCCCTTAAGGGGTAGACAGAGCCAACAGTCTTGAAAAGACTGAATGGCCACGTTCAGCTATTTGGCTTAATGATAGAATTGAGATACAAATAGTGACAGGTTGCTAACCCATCGCCTAGAAAAGAATCCCAAGTTTGTAAGCCTATCCCTTAGTCGCCTTTTACGACATCCATGGGAAAGAGATGGAGTGGTCCTATTCTTTTTGTATTGGTGCCGGGAACCACACGGACACGCAAAGGTTTAAAATTAGCATGTAGTTAGCGAATAGAGGTAACATGATACATATTTACGCTCCGAATACAGTACTATTGTAAGGTTCACGGTTCGAATCTCACAGGACTGTAACAAAAAGGTTTTTTTAAAGTCTTCAGTCTACTCGCCTCATGGAAAGTTGTTATCGCAACTGTATGAACGGGTGCCGTGTGGTGCCCGCCACTTGAGAATAGGACCAATCCATCTCTTTCCCATACATACATACATACATAAAATCACGCCTCTTTCCCGGAGGGGAATTTAGAATTTAGAATCTCTTTCCCATGGATGTCGTAAAAGGCTGCTCAGGGAAATGACACATTCATTCACGCACACACCGGGTGATTTATGTATGTATGTATGTACCATGATCCAATTTGAGGTTCGTTTAGAGATCGCGGAGGTCGAACCCAGGGTTCCAACGCCGAGGATCATGACTATATAGAAAATAGGAATGTTAAATGCCGTGTGGTTCCCGGCACCAATGAAAAAAGAATAGGACCACTCCATCTCTTTCCCATGGATGTCGTAAAAGGCGACTAAGATATAGGCTTACAAAATTGGGATTCTTTTTTTAGGCGATGGGCTAGCAACCTGTCACTATTTGAATCTCAATTCTATCATAAAGCATAATAGCTGAACGTGGCCATTCAGTCTTTTCAAGACTGTTGGCTCTGTCTACCCCGCAAGGGATATAGACGTGACAATATGTATGTATGTGTATGATATGTTAAGTAAAAAAAAATCGTTAAGATATTACTCAAAATATATTTTCTTGTCAGGCTGATTTATTTTATACTTATAATAACTAGTGTGTAGTTATACATGTATTGATTTATTTACATATTATAAAATTTACAATTTTTCGTAGAATAAACTAAAATTGACCACCGCTGTATAGCTAAATGATGGAATTGAGATTCAAATAGTGACAGGTTGCTAGCTCATCGCCTACAAGAATTCTTAATATTTTGGTTGACTGGAAGAAATCCCGATTGGAATAAGTCCGCCATTGTACATATTCTTCTAAATCCAATGACTGTTTTCTGTTTTTTGTTATATTTATCTATACTATTTTGTTACATATCTTTTTATCTATACTAATATTATAAAGCTGAAGAGTTTGTTTGTTTGAACGCCCTAATCTTAGGAACTACTGGTTCTAATTGAAAAATTCTTTTTGGATTTTTTTTTATCGAGGGATGCTTTAGGCAATTTATCATCACGCTGCAACAAATTATAATGCACCAATAATAAAAACTAAATAAAAGCTTTTAAAAAAGAATAGGACCACTCCATCTCTTTCCCATGGATGTCGTAAAAGGCGACTAAGGGATAGGCTTTCAAACTTGGGATTCTTCGAGCAGCTGAACGTGGCCATTCAGTCTTTTCGGGACTATTGGCTCTGTCTACCCCGTAAGGGATATAGACGTGACTATATGTATGTATGTATCTTGTTTACGTATAACTTTGTTATATGGTTGCGTATGAGTTGTGATCAGTCACGTGTGACTGGTAGGGTCAAGATTCGAACCGCCGCGCCCATATCGATTAGAAAATATGTGTTCAAGGATAAATTCGCTAAGAATTAGTTCATCTGTCGCTATTAGAATCTCAATTTTATTTATAAGCCATCCAGCTGTAAGTGGCTTTCCAGTGATTTTGAGACAATTGGCTCTGTCTACCCCGTATGAGGACGTGATATATGTACAGTGCATAGATAATGCGCATGTGCGTTCCGATTAATAGGAATATTTTATTGAAAATGATTAAAAAAATATGTTTTTTTTCATTCGATATAGATATTCTTCATAATCATAAAATAGTTTTTATTGCTTAAAAACAAAAATAATTTATTATATACCGTATAATAATGTACTTATATACCAAATTAAATATATGTATTAAATAAATATATGTGCGTTTGTCGTTATTTTTATCGACCACCTTAATTTTTTAAGAGTTTTTACTGAATTGTTTCAGTTACTACTTTCAGTAACTATTAATAAAAGATATATTTTTTTTTTATTAAAGAAGTTGAAGTTGACGTTGTTAAAGAAAATGCTGCAGTGCAGTTTGTTACCGCTTCATCTGCACTGACGCCTTGGAAGCGGCAGAAAACTTAGTTTTAAGTAATTAATAAAAATAATAATTTTGAATTTGAAATAAATTTTAATTAATATAAATACAATAAATATGTGTGTATTTAAATCTCGGTTCCATCATAAAGTCATACAGCTGAACGTGGCCTTTCAGCCTTTTCCAGACTGTTGGCTCTGTCTACTCCGCAAGGGATAGACACTATATATGTATAGAGATACACTTAAAGTATGTTTTATAAGCAAAAGTACATCGTGGTATCTGTTCTTTATGTTTTCAATAACTATAAATTAATTTTAAAATGTACATTTCAAGAAAAATAGTACCAAAATGAAATAATTTAAAAAAATGGACTATATATCACTTAAACAACACTGAAACTAATGCATATCATCAGAATTCTGATCATTGATTGAATTCTGATCACCCAAGGAGTTCGGTTCATCAACAATATTATTATACCTCTTTTTGGACGTGTCAATATTATGTCTCCGCCTCATATGTTTCTTAAAATTAGATCCATTTGTGAAGTCACGCTGGCAGAATAAGCAAGTGTATGGTTTAGCACCTGTATGCTGTCGGAGATGTAGATTTAACCTAGTTTTGAATCGGAAGGCTTTGTTGCAATATTCACAGACGTACGGCATAAGGTCCGTGTGAACAATCGAATGAGATTTCAAATGACGTTTCACTCTGAAACTCTTACCGCACTGTTCACAGACAAATGGCTTCGCTCCGGAGTGAAGACTTATATGAGATTGTAGGTTACCTCTAGCACGGAATGCCATTGGGCAAAATTCGCATTTAAAAGGCTTTGTGTCTTCGTGAGTCATCATATGAGTACTCAAAGTACCTTTGGTGAAGAACATTTTACCACAGACGTGACATGAGAACTGTCTAGTGCGTTCTGTGTGGACCAATTTGTGCTGGAGCAAATTGCTTCGTGATTTAAACTCTTTACCGCAATGTTCGCATTTCAATTCGGACTCTATATTTTCTTGTTTGACTGTCCGTTTTCTCAAACCTTTAGAATACAACAGCATGTGGTCCTTCAACTCTTCTAATGTCTCGAAAACCGCACCGCAGTTCCCGCACATTGTTAAGTAAGATTCTCCATGTTCGCTGTTTATATGCTTTTTGATATAAGCAGAACGCATATATCTCTTATTGCAGAATTCACAGCAGTACCGCAAAGACTTTTTGTGTGTCCGCACGTGGTTTATAAACGTTCTGTAGTTATTTATAACTTTGTCACAGTCTACGCATTTGAAGGTGCAGCAACACGAATGGATTTGCAGAGAGTGGAGTCGTAGCGAAGAAATATTCTTACACTGGGCATCGCAACTTGCACAACGCCATGTGTATTCTTCCCAGGTCATGGGCGCATCCAAAGTGTTGACATTAAGTGGTGCATTCCATATTGAAGCTGAATCCAAGCAGACTGGTTCTTCGTTATTTAAATTCTTTCTCTTTGACTTTTTCTTCATTTTTTTCTTCTTTACAGCCAGCGTTAAAGGTAAATCACTGTCTGCGGAGTCGAAACCCCCCAAATCATCGTTAAAAGTGTCCAAGTCACTCACATTTTCACACTTAACTAAGTTTACATCAACATCCAAAATAGTGTTTGGATCCACTGTGATTATTTGCACATTTTGAACAGAATTCTCGTCTTTTACCTCCACTTTGGGCTTCTGAAACTCTTCCCAGTTTTTGTCAACTGGTTTACCAATGTTTTCAGCTTCATCAGTCTTAATTTCAATTGGTGTTTCATTCTTAGAAAAGATTTTAAGCAATTTTTCTTGTGCAGTTCTAACATCGTGTAGGAACTTCCACGTTCTCTCCAATAAGTCGAAACATGAAAAACATATTGTAGTTGGTAAATTATTGGTGGTATCTATGTTAATCCATAGCATTTTCATAGATATTTTAGCGTTTTCTCCGACTGGACAACTTGTGGTAATAAGTTGTTCCAAAGGCGTCGGTTCGGCGCATAAACGACAAAATGTCTCGTCTTTAGACGTCATTGTTTTGTTTTACGCTATTTGCGGCTTCATTTGTGTAGAAAACTGCGTATATTATGAGAAATCACAGTAAACTCGATTCACTGCAGTGATTGATAAACAGTGTTTGACGTTTGACATTAGAGTTACCATGTATTAGTTACCAAAAAAAAATAAAACAATGGTAGAAATTACTTATTTTTATACAACTTCAACATAGAGTTCACAAAAATTACGGCCATGCAAATTAGGATTGTATAAGTTTGAAAAAAAAAACAGGCTGATGTGTTGTATTATACTTTTCATTTGTTACCACCTTATGTTTCCATATTTACACAAATAAAGAATTTATTTGAGTATTTATATAACAAGTGGATTTTTAAGACTCACACTAGTAGATTCTAATACGGATTTCAGAAAATATTATTTAAGACTTTTGAAAATGCAGAAAATGAGGTGGGTTACGAAGAGATTAGGAAATACAATCTCGTAGGAAATTCTCTTTCCATTTCCATTATTAAAAATTTTGCCAATAATTAATAGGAAATTCAAATTACTACCTCTCTGGAAAGGAACCTTGCGCACTATAATTATTTTCCTGGATGGGTAAGTCGGGTTTTATCACGAATCGACATTGCATACATTGCGGAAGTCGACCCTCAACTGTAATAACCCAAAAAATCCCCAAAAAGAAATGGAGTGGATCTAATTCAAAGGCGGAAACAGACAGAAAGAACGTTAGAGGTTACTTTCGCACATATATCTCTGTGCAATGTTATAAATTTCCTAGTATCTATCTATCTGGTTTCAGAATACCTACGTTGAGATGGGATGCGTGACGTGACTTGTATCAGAATAAGAGGTTCCATTATACTGTCTAAGTAATTTTTTGGGATTATTATTGCCATTATTTTCAAGTAAGAACGCCGTGTGATTCCCGGCACCAATACAAAGAAGAATAAGACCACTCCATCTCTTTTCCATGGATGTCGTAAAAGGCGACCAAGGGATAGGCTTACAAACTTGGGATTCTTTTTTAGGCGATGGGTTAGTAAATTTGAATCTCAATTCTATCATTAAGCCAAACAGCTGAACGTGGCCATTCAGTCTTTTTAAGACTGTTGGCTCTGTCTACCCCACAAGGGATATAGACGTGACCATATGTATGTATATATGTAAGAACTCACTAGGTTAGTATGTAGTTTAAACAACGTATTTAATAAAGTGAGTTTACAAGGTAAGTAAGATATTTTTTATTTAAATTTATTGGTATAGTAGGTATGCTTTATCTTAACTAATATTGTAAATGCGAACTAATATTGTAAGTTTGTTTATTATCTCCATGTGCTATAACTCCCGAACCAATCTTCTTGAAATCTTGCTTTTATTTATTTTAGTAAGAGACTGGAAAAGGACGAAGGGAACCTTACACCTATAAAAATATAGTTCCCGTGGAATTTATGAAAAATCTGCAGATATTCTTTTGTGATGGCGTTAAATTCGCGCGAGCATTCCTAGATACTCTCCAAGGCGTAAACGATCCAGCATTTCTATTTTCACTTTAAGCAGTAACACAGATTTTTTTCGTGTAGAAAACACGCTTTTTAAATTTTTTTAGTTAACATTATTAATTACGAAGAACGAAGAGAGCAGTAGAGATGTGTTACTCGATCACAATTTTAAGTAACGAATGTGAAAGATATAACAATAAAATAGGCAAAGCGGCTTTTACCAAAGAACGGAACAGCAACTTTACTTTATTGTTTCAGAAATAAGGTTGCTTTCTTCTGTTTGTTTACATTTTCAAAAACGCCAACCGCGGTGTTTGCGGCAAATGTGACAAAGGCGGCTTAGGTCAAAGTGCTCGGCGGTACCATTAGACGGCACTTGCAAAAGATATTGCCTTAAACACCTATTGGAATTTTGTATGAAATTTTAGATCCGCGAATAAAGAAATTTTAAGCCGCGAATAAATAAATTGGGTTGCATTTTTTTAAACCGCGAATAGTGAAAACGCGAATGACGGAAGCGCGAATAGGGAGCTTTTACTGTATATCAAATAACGTAAAAAGGCATACTATAAAATCTATGGATTAAAATAAAAAAATATACTACCGCAAAAAAAAGAAACTTACAGTGTTGCCATTTACAATTCATGTACAGTGTTACATAGGTAGTAGATTATTGTATGTTATTTAGACTTCAGTAATAGGTACCCATCATTATTGGCAACAAGATTGTTTGATTTAAATTTGTTTGATTGTTGCCGTGTGGTTCCCGGTACCAATACAAAAAAGAAAAGGACCACTTCATCTCTTTCCCATGGATGTCGTAAAAGGCGACTAAGCTCGGCTTACAAACTTGGGATTCTTTTTTAGGCGATGGGCTAACAATCTGTCACTATTTGAATCTCAATTTTATCATTAAGCCAAATAGCTGAACGTGGCCATTCAGTCTTTTCAAGACTGTTGGCTCTGTCTACCTCGCAAGGGATATAGACGTGACCATCTGTATGTATGTATGTAGATTGTTTAAAATTTCAACCGAAACTGTGGCGACATCTCAACGCCACAAGGTCACAACAGGCAATCTAAATCGCGCAAGCAAAGATTTCACGGATTGGAGCATATATACAACCTCCGACTCAATATTTTATGCACTTAAAAATCCCAGCTATTTATAATTAATGCGAAATTAAGATCATATGTTTGTTTGTTACCTCTTCGCGGGTTATCTTCTGAATTAATCTTCTTGAATAATCCACGTATTTATAATTAAGAGTCTGGAGAAGAACATAGGGTACTTTTCATCCCAGTAAATACCATAGTTCCCGTGGTATTTGCAAAAAACCTTTATTCTTATGAAGGTGGCTCCCAATTCGTCGCTTTTTGCAACTAGGTGCCGTTTCATTCGTTGTTTTTTTACATAGATACATACATACATATGGTCACGTCTTTATCCCTTGCGGGGTAGACTGAATGGCCACGTTCAGCTATTTGGCTTAATGATAGAATTGATATTCAAATAGTGACAGGTTGCTAGCCCATCGCCTAAAAAAGAATCCCAAGTTTGTAAGCCTATCCCTTAGTCGCCTTTTAAGACATCCATGGGAAAGAGATTTAGTGGTCCTATTCTTTTTTGTATTGGTGCCGGGAACCACACGGCACCTTGTTTTTTGTAAGTGGTTCTAGTTTCTACATTGTTTTTGTAGATGGCGTTAAATTCGTCTTGTTTTATAAATGGCGCTAGTTATTTAAAAAGCAAAAGAAGTAAACAGGCATTGTGGTAAGTGGAAAACTGTTACCCCTACTGCCTACCCCCCCGGGATAGACGCGTGATTTTATGTATTACAATGGACACAAACATCAAATGTTCGATGTTATGTAAAATGTTATTTTAACTCGGGTCATTGGCATTTGCCAACTTTATTCATATCACATAGGTACCTAGTCTTGTCGTTCATAGAATCACAAGTGATACAATGTTGTGATAACTATATCTATATAATTAAATAAATACATTACCCAGATTAAACTAATATTACCAATACATCTCGTTCCCATGAATGTCGTAAAAGGCGACTGAAGGATAGGTATATAAACCTAGGATTCTTCTTTAGGCGATGGGCTAGCAACCTTCACTATTTGAATCTCAATTCCATTTAGCCAAACAGTGGCCAGTCTTTTTGAGGTTCTGTTTACCCCGTTAGGTCTAAAGACGTGATTGTATGTAATGTAATAATGACCCTAAATATCGCACAATAGCACTGGGCGGGGCAAATTGAATTTTCGGAATATTTTCATAATTGTATTCCAAAAGCGTTCGATTTAGACTCATGTTTCGATTTATAATCGATTTTTTTGAGAATAGTCACCTTAATCGTGTGAATTACTTAAAGGTTATTAAAGGTCGGATAAATGACCTAATTCTTTCAGAGTGCCGTGTGGTTCCCGGCACCAATAAAAAAAGAATAGGACCACTCCATCACGTTCCCATGGATTTCGTAAAAGGCGACTAAGGGATAGGCTATAAAAACTTGGAATTCTTCTTTTAGGCGATGGGCTAGCAACCTGTCACTATTTGAATCTCAATTCCATCATAAAGCCAAACAGCTGAACGTGGCCTATCAGTCTTTTCAAGACTGTTGGCTCTGTCTACCCCGCAAGGGATATAGACGTGATTATAATGTAGGTATGTACGTCTTTCAGAGCGTCCAGCTAAAATGCGCAAGTAGGTAATGCGTGTGCGCACGCGGTTCAAAACCTACCTCGTCCATGGACCAATGACTCTTTTCTGAGTTATGTAAATTAGCTTGAGTGCTTACCAATGGTCTTACTTGCAAATCTACATCAGATCCCGCGGGATAAGATATATCATACCGCGGAATACCGAGATTTTTGGGATCCCGTCTAGTTAAAAAAATCTATACTAATACTTATTATAAAGCTGAAGAGTTTGTTCGTTTGTTTGTTTTAACGTGCTAATCTCAGGAAATTTTGCGTTGAATAGACCATTTATCGCGGAAGGCTTGATGCTATTATAACATCACGCTGCAACTATTAGAAGCGAAGAAATAATGGAGAATGTGAAAAAAAGGGGAAAATTATTCATCCTTGAGGGCTTCAGTAATGTCCAAAATAACTATTCCACGCGGACGAAGTCGCGGGCACAGCTAGTTATTTATATGGCAAACAACGTTTGCCGGGACAGCTAGTAACATCTAAAACAGTAACAGTGTATCAATATTAGGTACTGATGGGATTGATCCCGAAAAACTACACGGGATTGCATTCCCTAATCCCTATATCACGTCTATATCCCTCACGGGGGAGACAGAGCCAACAGTATTGATCAGACCGAAAGGCGGTATAGGTGTGCCGGCGACTTCGTCCGCGTGGAATAGTTATTATACAAAAATGAATAATTTTCCCCGTTTTTTTTTCTCATTTTCTATTGTTTCTTCGCTCCTAATAGTTGCAGCGCGATGTTATATAGCCTAAAGTCTTCCTCGATAAATGGTCTGTTCAACGCAAAAAGATTTTTTCGATTCGAACCAGTAGTTCCTGAGATAAGCGCGTTCAAACAAACAAACAAACTCTACAGCTTTATAATATTAGTATAGATTGAAACGAAAAACCGCCTAATTTATTTATTTATTTGAACTTCATTGCACAAAATACAAATGTATAGCATAATTGGCGGACTTAATGCTGGAAGCATTATCTGCCAGTCAACCATTGGGTCTTACAGAGAACTTTTTGTGTTAATTTATTGAAACTATTTGATTATGCCACTCAGGTACAGTGGTCGCTAAATTTTTAGGTCGTGTCTCGGTACAGTTATAAGCATTACTGTCTTCTTGATTTACGATGAGAACTCAATGACGGATTAGAGCTTTCTGAGAAAGGATTAATTACATACTTATATCAACCACGCCGTGTCGTGTGGTTCTCGGCACCAAAAGAAAAAAGAATAGGACCACTCCATCTCGTTCCCATGGATGTCGTAAAAGGCGACTAAGGATACGCATATAAACTTGGGATTCTTCTTTAAGGCGATGGGCTTGCAACCTGTCACTATTTGAATCTTAATTCTATCTTAAAGCCAAACAGTCTTTTCAAAACAATTGGGTCTGTCTTCCCCACAAGGGATATAGACGTGTATATGAATGTATTAACATCCAATACTCTCTTCGTGCAAGCTTGTCGGTTTAGGGTAGTCTTGACCTGACCTTTTGGAAATTTTAAGACTATACGATTTTATGACTTCTGATTTTGGTGTGGTCAATTGGTCATGTCGAGAGGATGAATAAAAGCAGGTTGACAAAGGGAATAAACAAATATACAAAAGGGAGCGAGTGAATATGTTGGAGTGTGATGGAAGACGAATTTACCTTGAACAAATTTTATTTACCTTGAAAAAATTCCCCGGAGGGGTAGGCAGAGACCACATCTTTCCACTTGCCACGATCCCTGCACACTTCTTTCGCTTCATCCACATTCATAACTCTCTTCATGCAAATCGGAGACGTTTTTGCGAAAAGCACCGTCAAGACTACCCGAAACTGACGAGCTGGCATGAAGAGAGTTATGCATGAGCAAGTATGAAGGAAACGTGGCAAGCGGAAAGACGTAGTCTCTGCCTATCCCTCCAGGAGAGAGGTTTTATGTTTATATCCGATTTCTATGAATACATAAAGTCACGTCTATAACTCATGCGAGGAAGACAGCTCCAACAGTCTTGAAAATACTTATCTCAAGAATCCCAAGTTTAAAACCCTATCCTTAGTCGCCTTTTATGACATTCTTGGGATAAAGTGGACCTATTCTATTGTGCCGGGAACCACACGGCACATTTCTATATATATACATACATACATACATATAGTCATGTCTATATCCCTTGCGGGGTAGACAGAGCCAATAGTCTTGAAAAGACTGAATGACCACGTTCAGCTATTTGGCTTAATGATAGAATTGATATTTAAATAGTGACAGGCTGCTAGCCTATCGCCTAAAAAGAATCCCAAGTTTGTAAGCCTATTCCTTAGTCGCCTTTTACGACATCCATGGGAAAGAGATGGAGTGGTCCTATTCTTTTTTGTATTGGTGCCGGGAACCACACGGCATATATATATATATATATATATATATATATATAGAAATATATATATATAAATATAAACTTAATTGCACAAAATACAAATGTATAGCACAATTGGCGGACTTAATGCTGGAAGCATTATCTACCAGTCAACCATTGGGTCTGACAGAGAACTTTATGTGTTAATTTATTGAAACTAATATATAACTAACTAACTATATATATATATATATATATGCAAACTTTAACAGTTACAATGGGAATAACCGACACCGCGGTATAGATCTAGTATGTGATTAATGACCTTGTTAGATGTTATCGAATGATACAGGTTCATCAGTTTTCGGGTCATGTACTTTGGTAGCCAAAGCGCCAAAGCTCCAAGTACGGTCAGAAGAAAAAAAAATGAAAAATGGAAAACACATATTTTTCAAATGTGAATGTTTAAATTTAGAAAAAATTTAGTGTCAAAAAATTTTATTCGAATGCTCGGCTTTTTCAAGGTTTTTTGGGTTCAAAATTAAAGTAATATATGTTTGTCTATCCGCAATTTTACTCTGAGACTATAAATGATTAACAGCTGTTAATTGGATATATAATACTACGGGTATTATAAAAAATATTCTCACGTACACATTTCTATTCTAAGTTTGGACAGTTGTGAAGTTGACGTTGTTGAAGAAAATGCTGCAGTGCAGTTTGTTACCGCTATCTTCTAAACTTTTAAGGTTTAGTAATTAATTTGACGAACGACCAATGTTGTGAAACCAAAAGATGTGACAATTATTAAGTGATATAAAGTATCCCATATTAATGAATAAAATTTTAATTAAAGTGGGGGTATTTTTTTTCTTCATTAACCCATCGGGCCGTGTGGTTCTCGGCTCTTTAGAATCACTTTCCATGGGTGTCGAAAAAGGCGAAAACGGGATAGGCTAATAAACTCGGGATCATCTTTTGAGCGATGGGCTAGCAGCCTGTCACTATATGAATCTTAATTCCATCATCAAGCCATACAGCTGAACGTGGACTTTTACTCTTCGCGAGATTATCGGCTCTGTCTATCCCGTAAGGAATAATGTAGTGATTATAAGTTTGAGATTGAGTATTTCGCTAAAGGAAATTTTTAATAAAAAAAAATATATATTTAAGGTGTATGCGAATTCTTTTGCTGACGCTACATAATCGTATTGCGAATTCCACGGTACAGGACACCGTGGTTTATAAAAGAGGTTTATACATGAAAATTTTGCGCATTCCCAAGTTTTTGCTGATCCTGTCCGGTGTGTGTGTGATTTTGCCGACCGTACTTTTAACTGGATTGATTGATGGTGCATTTAATTAATTGATTAATGTAAGTTAATTAGTGATAACATATTTTTTTGTCTGTTACATACATACATACATATTGTCACGTCTATATCCCTTGCGGGGTAGACAGAGCCAACAGTCTTGAAAAGACTGAATGGCCACATTCAGCTATTTGGCTTTATGATAGAATTGAGATTCAAATAGTGACAGGTTGCTGGCCCATCGCCTAAAAAAAGAATCCCAATTTTGTAAGCCTATCCCTTAGTCGCCTTTTACGACATCCATGGGAAAGAGATGGAGTGGTCCTATTCTTTTTTCATTGGTGCCGGGAACCACACGGCACCAATATCTGTTGGTTGGTGTATAAAAAAAATGTCGCTAATATCTCGTCCGCGTGGGAAATTCGGGATATATTCCTGTTTAAAAGCTTCTTTTACTATCTCGTCAACTCTCTGGAGAGGAGCCCGGGGTGCGCCTTTGACCATGGATCCTGGATTGGGTGAGTCAGGTTTTCACACGAAGCGATTCCCGTACCGTCCGTCCGTCCGAAAAAAAGAATAGGACCAATCCATGTCGTTCCCATGGATGTCGTATAAGACGACTAAGGGATAGGCTTACAAACTTGGGATTCTTCTTTTAGGCGATGGGCTAGCAACCTGTCGCTATTTGAATCTCAATTCTATCATTTAGCCAAATAGCTGAACGTGGCCTATCAGTCTTTCCAAGATCATATGTTTTATTTGATGACTCCCGTCTGACCTCCGCAACCTTTTTAAGGGGAACCAAACTCATACTGGATCTTAGTCAGGTACTGACACATTCAGCTCCCTGAATGTGCAGGTTTCCTCACGAAGTTTTCCCTCACCGTAAGAGCATCAGTTATCTATATATCGCTCAAGCATATGACTTTTATTACTCAGAAAATAATAATCAATGGAATATAATCTATATACCAAATTTGTATGGCTTTGCCGTGTGGTTCCCGGTCCTATTGAATTTAATCTTTCCCTTGGATGTCGTAAAAGGCGATTAAGGGAAAGACTTGGGATTCCTTTTGTTGACGATAGGTAAGCAACCTGTCACTGTTCCACTCGTTTCAAGACTCTGGCTGTTTTGGCTCTGTCTACCCCGCAGGGGATCTTGTGTAGACGTTATTTTATGTATATATATATGTATCGATTTGATGCTCTTACGGCGGTGAAAAACCTAGTGACAAGACTTGCACATTCAGGGAATTGTATCCAATATTGCTTTAGCAATGTGCAAAGTAAACATTTTTGCTCAATCACTTTTAATTACTTTATTCTTAAAGAAATAGCTAAGAAAAAAGAAAAAAAAAAGAAACCGTTATTATTTTCAGTAATTGAAAAAAAAAAAAATAATTCACACAAATTTACATATAGTCACGTCTATATCCCTTGCGGGGTAGTCAATGCCAATAGTGTAGCTTGTTCCGCCGCTTCTTCTACACATGCGCTTTGGAAGCGGTAGTAGTTATAATTAGATTTAAGCGACGTGACGTCAGTAAGTGATACCTTGTATCCAATTTTGAAAATAAATCTATTCTATTCTATTCTAGTCTTGAAAAGACTGACAGGCCACGTACAGCTGTATAACTTTATGACAGTATTGTGATTCAAATAGTGGCAGGTTGCTGGCCCATCGCCTACAAGAAGAATCACAAGGTTTATTAGCTTCCCCTTAGTCGCCTTTTACGACATCCATGGGAAAGAGATCCTATTTTAAAGGGAGCAACATGACACGAAAATTGTAAAATAAATACATACATACATACATTTATATAGTGACGTCTATATCCTTTACGGGGTAGACAGAGCAAATAGTCCCGAAAACACTGAATGGCCACGTTCAGCTGCTCCCCTTAATGATGAAATTGAGATCTAAATAGTGACAGGTTGCTAATCTACCGCCTAAAAAAGAATCCCAAGTTTGTAAGCCTGTCCCTTAGTCGCCTCTTACGACATCCATGGGAAAAAGGATGGAGTGGTTCTATTCTTTTTTGTATTGGTGCCGGGAACCACACGGCACTTAAGTAAATAATTTGATAAAACGTAGGTCAAGAAAACTTTACGGAGCCAATTGTCATGATGCTTAAGGGTCAGGGTCACTGGCCTATTGGGCATGGTATGCTGAAATTTTGGCATGTGAATGATCCCTGGAGAGTATGGGAAAGCACTAACAAAGTATATCCCAGAATTCCAACAGGAACGGAAAATAACATGATATTTTGAACGTGTTTCAACTGGGCTGAGGCCGTAATCTAACAAAAAAAAACTTTATTACTAAAGTTATTTTTCAGATTTGAAACTACAAAAACAAAATGGCGTCCGCGTCGACAAAATGGCTTCTGGTTTTATTCATGGCGGCGTTTGTGGGTGCTGACGATATCGATGTGGAAGTAAGCACTGGGATGATGATAAAAATGTTGAGAGTAAGTGGAATTAATTTATATTTATACTACCTATATATGTGGTTTGTAATTGTAATTGTAATTTATAATACCTATTTAAGGCTGTATAGGTATGTAATATAGGCGAAGCCGTGGCGTGTCGCTAGTGAACAATAATAATAATAAAATAAATAAATATATACGGGACAAATTACACAGATTGGGTAAGCCTCGAAGTAAGCTCGAGACTTGTGTTACGAGATACTAACTCAACGATACTATATTTTATAATAAATACTTATATAGATAAACATCCAAGACCAGGACAATCAGAAAAAGTTCTTTTCTCATCTTGCCCTGGCCGGGATTCGAACCCGGGACCTCCGGTGTCACAGACAAGCGTACTACCGCTGCGCCACAGAGGCTGTCAAAATAGAAGTATAGTAGAATATGTCAGCTTACATGTTGGATTAGAGGTAAAAAGAAAAAAAAAAACAGTGTCTAATTCGTTCCCCGCGCAAACTGTAGAATAAAATAAAGGATACGTTTTTAAGGACTTTTAAAGTGCTTTTTGGGATTCTTCTGGTAGACGATGGGCTAGCAACCTGAAGACGAAGAAGACTGGAAGACTGATAGGCCACGTTAAGATGTTTGACTTAATGATAGAATTGAGATTAAAATAATGACAGGCTGCTAGCCCTAAGCCTAAAAGAAGGATTTCAAGTTATATAAGCCTATCCAAAGTTCAATAAGCCTATCCCTTAGTCGCGTTTTACGACATCCATGAGAAATATTCAATTTAAAAGTAGTGCAATTCTTTTTTTATATTGATGCCGGGAACCACATGGCCTAAATGTATATACTCAAGATATAATTCTATTTATTTTTCCAGGAAATGGCAAATCAAACAAATAGTGACACGTTAAATCTACCAGCCAATGCGACATCTATAAGAGAAAATATTACGGACACATTCAGGTAACTTTATACATACATATATGGTCACGTCTATATCCCTTGTGGGGTGGACAGAGCCAACATTCTTGAAAAGACTGATAGGCCACGCTCAGCCCATCGCCTAAAAGAAGAATCTCGAGTTTATAAGCCTATCCCTTAGTCGCCTTATACGACATCCATGGGAACGAGATGGAGTGGTCCTATTCCTTTTTTTTGGTGCCGGTAACCACACGGCACCATTTGCCGGCCACGGCATTTTGTGCAATGAAGTTTAAATGAATAAATAAATTTATTCTAGTTGCGAGAATCGAACCTACGGCTATTACGCTGACGTGGACAACGAGTGTCAACTCTTCCACGTGTGCCTGCCGTCTCAGACTCCTTCAGGGAGGAACATCACCTATAGATGGAGTTTCATCTGCCCCGGAGAGACTATCTTCAATCAGGCAAGTAGATTTGTCATCGCATGCGCAAACGCATCTCTGTAGCATGCTCACGAGCCTCAACGCATTACATACATACATATAATCACGTTTATATCTCTTACGTGGTAGACAGAGTCAACAGTCTTGAAAATACTGATGGGCCACGTTCAGCTATTTGGCTTTAAGATAGAATTGAGATTCAAATAGTGACAGGTTGCTAGCCCATCGCCAAAAAGAAGTATCAACCAACCTCAACGCATTCTTAAATCATTTACCTGATTGTGATATTTATGTGGATGGATGGGATACGATTATAAGATTTTTTTTTGTTATTTTGTGAGAATGGTGAATGTTCTTCAACTTGTTTGTTTCTGCGAGTAACTTCTTAGTTTCTTTCCAATATTATACTTGTTATTTGTCATTTTTATTGAAAACTAGCTGTACCCGCGACTTCGTCATCGTGGAATAGTTATTTTGGGCATCATTGAAGCCCTCAAGGATGAATAATTTTCCCCGTATTTTCTTCACGTTTTCCATTATTTCTTCGCTGCTAAAATTTGCAGCGTGATGTTATATAGCCTAAAGCCTTCGATAAATGGTCTATTCAACACAAAAAGAATTTTTCAATTCGAACCAATAGTTCCTGAGATTAGCGCGTTCAAACAAACAAACTCTTCCGTTTTATAATATTAGTATAGATAATATTAGTATAGATGTATGCTTTTTTAAGTCGTTAAATTTCAATTTTGCAGGAGGTTTTAGTCTGCACAAGACCCATTGACTCCATTCCGTGTGAAGAGTCTGAAATGTACTACGATGTCAACGACGAATTCGGCAAAGTGACGAACGAGACGAAAAAAGAGGAAGCTACTACTGAGAAAAACAAAAGCGCATCAAGATTACCAGAAAGAGTTAGAAATAATCAGAAAAGGAAACAAAACATGATTGATATTAATCATAAGAATGTTATACCAGAAGAGTTACTCAAAGATATAGTCAATGAAGAGCTTAATAAAGATTATGAAGAATTCGAAGTGAAAGATGTTGAAATGAATCCAAATGTTGTGGGTGCTGTTGAAACGGAAATTGAACCTCAAATGATGAGTGTTAAAGATGATTTTGCAGAAGATCTAGATTCAAGATTTGCTGCTGAAAGGAGTATGAAATGGAGAGGTCGTAGAGTGGGAAGAGGAAGCTATAGGTATGATCCTGAAGCCTAATTTAAATTGAGATGTAAGTCTTTTTAGTTATGGATTGTAAATACGAGAAATAAATGCCTTTATAGTAAATTTGTGTGTTTATTGTACATAAAAATGGAAAAATAACGATAAGTTTTTGGGTTTAAAAAAAAATGTTATTCCGATTAGTCGGCTAGGGTAATCGAATGGATTTCTTCCAAGATAAGCAAATTTCAAATCTCAAAGTCCAGACCTTTAATAACATAATTATGTTTTAGTGCTGCACTATCATTATTTTTACGACCTAAAAACTGCATAAAAAGCTATGTCATAATAATCTAACTAAGTACAAATCAGTCATCATTATTTTATCCATAACACCGAAATTCTTCATTCTTGACAAGACATATCGATTTATTATCAAGAAAGTCACACATAATTGGAGGATCGACGCGTTTCAATTTCTGTTATCAAAGTTAATTTCATGGTGCAACATCGAATGTCGCATTAGTCGTTCAAGTCTAACATTTTAATTAAATTCTGCATTTTCAATCAAACGAACTTTTCGGTAAACATGTCGTAGAGACGAATAAAAATGATTTTATTGTTAACAATAGTTTTTATTAATCAAATATTAACCGTGTACAGTGATTCGGCGGAAGAGAATAAATTTATTGATCAATTACACGAACCTGATCAGGAGAAGTTTTTAGAGAAAATTGTTAGACGTATTGCTGAAGAAGTCAAGCTGAATAATAGTCCAGTGAAAGAAAGTAGGAATATATCAGATGCAGAGCTTGATAAGCACAGTGATTATGTTAAAAAAATTATCAATGAGGAGAAAATCAAATATGAAAAGGAAGCGGCACATCGTAAATTGTTGAATCACAGTCATATTGATCTTACCCTTAAACGTAAGAAGAGAAATGATGATGATTTACCTGAAAAGAGAATTGAATCGGATAAAGTAAAATCGTATGTAACTATACCTGTTCAAACAGTGTATGATTCTGATTTAAAAAAAGAGTTGAATCCCATAATTGAATCCGCTCATACAGGAAAAGATGACATACAAGTGAAGGGCACGAGTGGAAAGTCACGTAGATCTGCAATTTCAAAAGTTGAAACAGAAACTTTAGTCTCCTCCGAAAAATCAAAGGACATCAATGAATTAAATAGTTCTCCTACTGAAAGCAGTGATGTTATAAAAGCAATAGTGAATACAGAAGTAATTTCTACGGTTATGAGTACTACTAAAGCTGAAAAGAGAAATTTAAGATTCGGCAACTTGCAATCGCCAACAATAGGTGCCGACGAAGATTTGTCGGATCAAGAAAAAGTTACAAAACAAAATGACAAAATCAGTGATGAGGATAGTTCAATAAATAGTTCCCAAGGTAATGTCTCAGGTGTGAACATTATTAAAATTGCTGACGATAATGTAAGTAATACAACACAACTTGATACAAGTATTGAAAAAGTTAACATTACAGACCAAGAAGTAATAAGCTCTGATTCTAATTTAGAAGCCGGTAAACATAACACGGTGTATAACAGTCATAAAAATAACACAAAAGGAGAAGGTAAAAAAATAACAACTGTCAAGTTCTCATCACAAATAATAAATTTGAAGATAATAACTAATGAAAATGTAGGTCAGAAAAATGATTCCAAAAAGGTTGACAATCTTGCTAAAGACAAAAAAATCGAGGCTCAAAATAAAAATAATACTAAAGGAAATGTAAAAAATAGTTCTTTAGAAAAAACAACTAATGCTTCAAATAAAAATGGTACAAATAAAAAAGGAGATGGTGTTAGTGAAGAAATCAAAACGTTACAAATAGCTCAAGACGTAGTTAAGGCGTTGAGGGTCGGAATAGATAGAGATACAAAAAATAGTGGCGTTAAAAATAAAAAATCTGAACATGGCCCGACAAATGTATATGGACTATATGATAGTAGTAAGTATATTCTTTATTATAAAATCGCACATTATAAATATGAAACAAAATTAAGAAATGTTCGTCAAACTTTAAGAACGCCAATAAATTGATATGAAATTAATTTAATGCATTTCACATTACAAAATTCAGTTCTTCCATTACAATACTCACTAGCATACATTTAAATACCTTCTTCTGTGTATTCAATAGTTTTTTTTACAAAATCTGTTCCAGCTGAGGAAACTTCGTATGGAAAACGAGATCACAATAAGGAACAGCCGTATTACGTACCAGTTTATAACTACTACGCCAATAATGCTTACTATAACGCATATAATAAATTTGGACCTAACCAAGCAGATTCAATAACCAAAGAGAACCGATTTCTAATAAATTCAAATGAAGGCTATGACATGTCCACGGAGAAATACTACCGGTCATTTTATAAAAGTCCGTATAAAAAAATTATAAGACAAAACATTAGAGGCATAAAAAAAATAACGGGGCCATACCCTCTTCTTTTACCAGTTGCTGAAAAAACACATAAATCACCATTAAATGAGTATGAATATGTATATGGAAATGATTTTATTAAAGAAACCATTCTTAGATCTGGAAATACAGTTAATCGCTCATCAGATAGTTTGAAAAGCCATTTGAAAAAGGTAAGGCAGTATATATATACTCTTACAAAGAAAAAGAGAAGCAAGAAAAATATAAGAGACACATTAGACAAAGAAGCAAAGAAAAGAGGCTGGCTGGACACAAATGTCGAATACTATACAATCAAACCTCACACTGCTGAGATAAAGCCATTAAAAGCATCTGATCAACATTTTATGATAGATTACGACTATGTAGGTGAAGCGTTTGATCGTGATTCAGCTAAGAAGCGTTTGCAACATGCTGTGTTTGACGACATTTTGAAGTCTAGTCTTAAATCTCATACTCCATCACCAGAAAAAAGTAGTAAAAATGAAAATAATGATGTCGCTTTCAAAGTTAAGGAAGTTTATCCATTATTGAAGAAATTGATGAAGATTCTTGAATTTGAAGAGGACAAAGAAGTTGAAGCTTGTGTTAGAGTTATGGGTGACTTGATACATACAAAAAACGAAGGTTTAGAACAGTACGATTGGCTTGAAAGTACTGTCAATATTCAGTCAGCTATAGAGAAATTATCCAGTTTGACGTAAGTATCTATATAAAATAACCACCATTAAAGTCTTGAAATTACTGAGAGGCCACGGTCAGCTGTATGGCTTAATGATGGAGGATTCAAATAGTGACAGGTTGCTAACCCATCGCCTGTTATACGAATTACGTGCTTATCAGTTATTGCGTTACAGTCATTATGCAAAATTTGATCTCTTACTCATCCATGCTGATGGGGTGTGACCTGGTTGCGTCATCACCTTGCTTACTTGACTAACCAAGACCTTGGTGAGTAAGTAAGCATTTCAAACAAAGCGCCTTTTATCCTGCTGGCGTATGTCCTGGTTTCATTCACCTCTTTGAAGAGGAGCCATGATCTGATGAAATGAGAGTTTTACACCAAGCGCCTCCGATTTCTGATTGAGTCAACATTTGCTTTCAGAGAAGCTGCGATATATGGTGCCAATATACACCCAGCTGATTTAGAGCTACTAAAATATACAACATACATATTCTCGTTAGCATCAGAGTACAAAAACAAAACGCCAAATAGAAGAACTGCGCAGAAGACTGGAAAAAAGAGAAGTCGTGTTGGTAAAACACAACTAACTGATATGGTGTTGCAATATCAGATTCCTGATCCAGATATTGGATATGAGTTTGATTATAAAAGATTACAAAAGTTTTTGGAAGATCTTGCTGATAATCTGTATGATGTAAGTTATATATATTAAAAGTTATAGTTAGTTGTTATTTAGTGCCGTGTGGTTCCCGGGACCATTACAAAAAAGAATAGGACCACTCCATCTCTTTCCTACGGATGTCGTGAAAGGCGACTAAGGGATAGGCTTATAAACTTGGGATTCCTATTTTAAATTTTCCTTTTTAAAAATAAAAAAATACCGTACCGTGTGGTTCCCAGCACCAATAGAAAAAAGAATAGGACTACTCCATCTCTTTCCCATTTATGTCGTAAAAGGCGACTAAGGGATAGGCTTATAAACATGAGATTCTTCTTTTAGGCTGATGGGCTGGCAACCTGTCACTATTTGAATCTCAATTCTATCTTAAAGCCAAATAGCTGAACGTGGCCTATCAGTATTTACAAGACTGTTAGCTCTGTCTACCCCGCAAGGGATATAGACGTGGTTGTGTGTGTGTGTGTGTGTGTGTGTTATTATATATTATTACTAGCTGTGCCCGCGACTTCGTCCGCGTGGAATAGTTATTTTGGGCATCGTTGAAGCCCTCAAGGAGGAATATTTTTCCCAAACTGAAACTGAATCCCTAAATTCAATGACGATGAATTAAACAATGTTGATGAATCCAACAATTTTTACACAATGAACACATCCACAGCTACACAACGCCTTCAAATACATATCGATGGTGACGTCTTTGAAAACTCAGCGCTGGTTTAAGAATTTAAAAGACCTATACTTGCACAAACCAAACAGAAAGCAACTATTGGAGCTGGTGCTTCATCTGGGGACAACGAGGCTTTTCAATTTAATAGAAGACGGAAGCAAAAAGGGAATAGAATCAGATTTCATGGCATTCATACATCGCAACCAAATGGACGTGTCTATAGTTAAAGACTCGTTCGTTTTTGTATTGAAAGTTTTAGATGCGGCAGTGGATAATAAATTGATAGAAAGTTATTAGGAGGTTGTGTGAATGACTGAATAGGTAACTCAAAATTTTTATTCATTATCATAGGATATTGCTTAATTGTCTAATTGTCAAATCTTTCAGTTTCACAACATTGGTTGACATCAAATAAATTACTTAAACCTAAGTTTATTGCCGCTTCCAAGGCGACAGTGCAGAAGAAGCGGTAACAAACTGCACTGCAACATATTCTTCAACAATGTCAACTTCACAACTATCCAAACTTAGAATAAAAATGTGGACAAGAGAATACATTGTTCAGATTAATTTATTTATATGAGATTTTAATAATAAATAAAAAATATATATATACTTTTTATGGATTACCAATTTTAAATAGATTTATGTACAGAGTGTACTGAATTTTGATTTAGGTTCAAATCAAACTACAATTCATTACGAGGTTCCTGTGCCAAGCTCATGCCAGATATTTTTATCATTAAGATAAAATCATCAGTCCTATAATAAGCCTTCTCACAAAGTACTTTCTTAACATACTCTTTGAATTTTTGATTAGGCATTTCAAGAACAGACTCCGGACTCCGGCAACCTATTATAAAATCTTATACAGTTCCCCATAAATGATTTACTGACTTTGCTAAGCCTATAATACGGCATGACCAATTTATGTTTATTACGTAAATTTCTATCACCTGTGACACTAAATTTTTGAAAAAAGAGGGTTTTTTCCTAACATACATATATTATAAGATCAAAAATGTACTGGGACGCTACTAACCTGTAACCATTGGGTGAGTCAGGTTTTTACACGAAGCGACTCCCGTCTGACCTCCGTAACCTTTGCAGGGGAACCTTACCCGCATTGGATCGATCACGGTTACATATCTTTATAGTTGCAGCGTGATGTTATATAGCCTAAAGCCTTCCTTAATAAATGGTCTATTCAACACTAAAATAATTTTTCAATTCGAACCAGAGAGATTAGAGATTAGCGCGTTCAAACAAACAAACTCTTCAGCTTTATAATATTTGTATAGATTAAGTAGTACATCTTTCTGTCTTGCTTCGCCCTGCCTCAGACATACTCATTGTTAAGTTCATTACAAGCCAGACATTTGGCCTCCCTTAATCAGCCATGTGGACAAATCACTCGACGTTATCAGTCAAAAACAGCGAAAAGTCTAAATCGCGCAAGCAAAGATTTCACGGATTGGAGCTATATATACAACCTCCGACACAACGTCACACCAGCCTGGCGGAAGATCTTCCCTTTGGTGGCGGTCGAGCCGAGTCATCGCTCCCGCTACAACTCCAATATTGATCCAACTAGATCTTAATCGAAGTTATGTTAATTGTAGCTTTTATCTTAATAAATTCTTTCAACAGATAACAAATAATACTTATTATAAATATAAATAAAAATCGTTTTTCCACAACAAACTTTTAATAAAATAGTTTTAATAACAAATCTACACAATATAATACAAATGTTATATTACTTTGATGCTTATCTTCCTATTATTCTACATCACAAAAATATAATTTGGTTTGATAAATACTTATTGGTATCAACTTTAATATAGTTTATTTTAAATTATACCACAATTTTCAAATACACGCTGTATTCTGGAACTATAAAATATAAATAACAAAAAGAAAAAAACTAATATGTATTGAAATAATATTAAAAAATAGAAATGTACAATGCTAGCTTTAAACCTAGCGCTAAAATTTAGCGCCATCTTCAAAAAGCAACGAATTCAGCGACGCCTATAAAAGAATACAGGATTTTCGCAAATACCACGGGAACTACAGTTTTTACCTTATCCTTCTCCAGACTCACAATTATATATATATATATCTACAACAAGCAAAAAACAGAAAGAACTTAAATACAAACAAAAACTTTAATACAAATGCAGTACTTATTTCTAAAGAAATTTCTCATTACGACAGGAAAATAGAATGTTTATTTTGGCGCCATGTAGTATTTATTACATTTTTTTTTTAAAAAAGACCAATGCGTCTACTTTCAATTACAGACTGAAATTAGTTTAAAAAAATATTTAAAAAAAAAGAAGCCATTGCGAACTCTTTAAACATCAGCAACCGACTTTATGGTTAAAAAAAAATATGCTTTTATTTTTAAAGTTAGAAAATTCGCTGCTTTTTTTTCTGAATGTGTTTTTCAAATTCCATAGATAATAGATTTTTTCTTAATGACTAATCCTTTTAAGCCTCTGTCTCCAAGTCTGCCTCGATTTCCTCTGGCGTTCTCAAGTCTATTGCGAATCGCTTCTTGAAACTGGGATGTCGTTCGTCTGACTCTGTAAATATCAAATAAGCAGGTAACAACGTTATTTTTAATTATATTAAAAACTTTTGAGCCATACAGCTGAACGTGGCCTTTCAGTCTTTTTAAGACTGTCGTCTCTGTCTACCCCGCAAGGGATATAGACGTGATTATATGTATGTATATACAAAAATTACCTCCTGGACCTGCTTGCAACTCTTTCACTCTTCTAGAATAATCTTGGAAGGCGGCTGAAAGCGAGTATATAAGGCGTCTCGCAGCGTTTCTGTAAAAAGGAATAATCAAAATAACGTTTTTTTTTATCCTTAGACGGAAAAAAGAGGGGTGTTGTAAGTTAAATAGACGAAATATCTAGGCATGTGATACTTATAAAAATTTGATAGGTAGTAAAAAATATGATCCCCTAAACGTGACGT
This sequence comes from Amyelois transitella, assembly GCF_032362555.1. Classification (NCBI taxonomy): domain Eukaryota; kingdom Metazoa; phylum Arthropoda; class Insecta; order Lepidoptera; family Pyralidae; genus Amyelois; species Amyelois transitella. Next base: position 814,301 of record NC_083532.1, on the reverse strand, counting down.
ATATTTTAAAATTTATTACTAAGTAGATAGGTAAATCTTAAGGTACCTTAAGATTAAGATTCTTTTATGATTTCTTACTATATATTGTGATGGTGTTATTTTTAATTTTTATTTATTTATCTACTAATTGTTTATGTACACAGAAAACATCGAGACTGATAATCTCAAGAATCAAAAATTCTAAAAGTTTCTGCTTATTTCAAAAGAAATCTCTTCCAGCAGATCCGAGATAAAATTTAAAATTTCAATTATTTTTTTTTTAAATTCATCGAGCATCACATATGGCATAGAAAATAATTTATTAATAAAAAAAACTAGGAATGAATATAATTTACTAGCTGTGCCCGCGACTTCGTCCGCGTGGAATATTTATTTTGGGCATCACTGAAGCCTTTATGGATGAATGATTTACCCCTGTTTTTCTTTTCACATTTCCCATTATTTCTTTGGTCGTTATAGTTGCAGCGTGATGTTATATATATGAATAGTTTTTGAGATTAGCGCGTTCAAACAAACATCTACAGCTTTATATTGTTAGTATAGATTAACATACATACATACATATGGTCACGTCTATATCCCTTGTGGGATAGACAGAGCCAACAGTCTTAAGAAGACTGATAGGCCACGCTCAGCTATTTGGCTTAATGATAGAATTGAGATTCAAATAGTGACAGGTTGCTAGCCCATCGCCGAAAAAAAGAATACCAAGTTTGTAAGCCTATCTCTTAGTCGCCTTTTACGACATCCATGGGAGAGAGATGGAGTGGTCCTATTATTTTTTCTATTAGTGCCGGGAACCACACGGCATTACACACAGATTAACTTTGAGATTAATTTTGATTATGAAAATGCTTAAAGCGTTATCTTGAAATCTTCCCACATTTATTAACCGTGTTTTATTTTCACAGAAAATTTTGACATTATCTTTACAAACACACTGACTGATATTGTGACTTTAACCTACTTCAAAAGAACAATAAACATGTGAACAATGGTTTATTTAGTGCAATAAAATGACTCAATAAGATTTTTATCGTTTTTTCGTGAAGGCCATTTGAAATCTTTTAAATAATAAAATAAAATAAATAAAAATAAATAAAAATAAATATATACGGGACAAATTACACAGATTGAATTAGTCTCGAAGTAAGTTCAAGACTTGTGTTACGAGATACTAACTCAACGATACTATATTTTATAATAAATAGGTACTTAGATAGATAAACATCCAAGACCCAGACCAATCTGAGAAAGTTCGTTTCTCATCATGCCTTGACCGGGATTCGAACCCGGGACTTCCGGTGTCACAGACAAGCGTATTATCGCTGCGACACAAAGGCCGCATATATATAATAATAATACATAATTATCACGTATTTTTCTTGAAGGGGTTGGCAGAAGCTACACCTTTCCGCTTGCTACAATCCGTGCATACTTATTATGTTTAAAAAAAATAAACATAAAAAAAAAATAGTTTCATGCTATCTTGTGAATTGGGTGAGTCAGGTTTTTACACGAATCGACTCCCGTCATATATGCCATGTGGTTCCCGGCACCAATATAAAAAAAGAATAGGACTACTTCATCTGTGTCCCTTGGATGTTGTTAAAAGCGACTATGGGATAGGCTTATAAATTTAGGATTCCTCTTTTAGGCGACGAGCTATCAGCGACTATTTGAATCTCAATTCTGTCATTAAGCCTTACAGCTCAACGTTGCCTCACAGTCTTTCAAGATTGCTGGCTCTGTCTTACCCTCAAGGGATAAAGACGTGATTATATGAATGAATGAATTCATTTTCAAGTTAATGATAAAAGTACCTATTTATTGATATAAGATCTGAGCATGATGGATATGATCTTATCATAGTAAAACATGATAAAAGAAACAGCGAAATTTCAACATTCTAACCCACTTTTGGCGTGTGATTTTTCTGATAAAATATTATTGATAAAATTTTGCTTTTATAGGTTTAAATATATCACTTATACAATATGGAGTCTAAGTTAAAAATGAGCTCGTAATAAATTTGATAATGCCTAAATAATCTACACTAATATTATAAAGCTGAAGAGTTTGTTTGTTTGTTTTAATCTCAGGAACTACTGGTTCGAATTGAGAAATTCTTTTCGCGTTGAATAGAGCATTTTTCGAGGAAGGCTTAGGGCTATATAATATCACGCTGCAACTATAAGAAGCAAAGAAATAATGGAAAATGTGAAAAAAAACGGGGAAAATTATTTATCCATGAGGGCTTCAATGATGGCCAAAATAACTATTCCACGCGGACGAAGTCGCGAGCACAGCTAGTGTAAATATATATTTGTAAAAATGTGCACCCCACCGTATTTGTAAAAATGTCGTAAAAGGTGACTAAGAAATAGGCTTAGAAACTTGGCATTCTTTTTAAGGCGATGTGCTAGCAACCTGTCACTATTTGAATCTCAATTTCTATCATTAAGCCAAAAAGTTGAACGTGGGCATTCAGTCTTTTCAAGACTGTTGCCTCTGTCTACCCCGCAAGGGATATAGACGTGACCATATGTATTTAATGTATGCACCTCACCTCGATTCACAGACGAAGCCGTGACACTCAAACGGGTTTAACCCTTTAACATTAGCAGTGTCCTTAACAGTGATCATGGAGAATACCCTGGTGTACACCAGATCTTGGACTCCATAGGATATGGATTCAATTTTGAAGAACACAGACATCGATTCGAATTGGTCTCTTTTGACGCCATGATTTAATGTTTCCAATAAGACGCCGTCGGTCGATATAACAAGTTTGACTATTGGCAGGATTTGATCTGGAATTAGGATACAAATTAAGATTATTTTTATTATTATAAAATAATTAATATTAGCTTATATTATTTAATTAGGTATATTTGATTAATTGTATAAGATATTTTTTTAAGGAGAGTGTGGAGGGAAAGGTCGGAGTGGGAAGACCTAGACGAACGTATCTTGATCAAATTAAGGACGTCCTGGTAAAGGGTCAGGTCAAAAGTACCCGAAACCGCCGAGCTTGTATGAGGAGAGTTATGAATGTGGACGAAGCGAAAGAAGTATGCAGAGATCGTGGCAAGTGGAAAGAGGTAGTCTCTGCCTACCCCTCCGGGAAAGAGGCGTGATTTTATGTATGTATGTATGTATTTTTTTAATAATTTAGATTAAATAAATAACAATTAATCCAATGGCAGGCTGTTAGATAACGCTATTAGCATTAAGTCCGCCTATTGTACATACTTAACAAATTATATAGTTACATTTAAAGAATAAATAAATAACAATTAATCCAATGGTAGACTGTTAGTTAGAGTGTTAGACTGTTGTGCCGTGTGGTTCCCGGCACCAATACAAAAAAGAATAGGACCACTCCATCTCTTTCCCATGGATGTCGTAAAAGGCGACTAAGGGATAGGCTTGTAAACTTGGGATTCCTCTTTTAGGCGATGGGCTAGCAACCTGTCACTATTTGAATCTCAATTCCATCATTAAGCCGAGCAGCTGAACGTGGCCTGTCAGTCTTTTCGGGGCTATTGGCTCTGTCTACCCCGTAAGGGATATAGACGTGACTATATGTATATATGTATGTATGTACTGAGTAAATTTCTATGCAATAAAGATATTACAAACAAACAAACAAACAATAAGATAACAAGCTATGAATGTCTTACGTGCCGTGTGGTTCCCGGCACCAATACAAAAAAGAATAGGACCACTCCATCTCTTTCCCATGGATGTCGTAAAAGGCGACTAAGGGATAAGCTTACAAACTTGGGATTCTTTTTTGGGCGATTGTCTAGCAACCTGTCACTATTTGAATCTCAATTCCATCATTAAGCCAAACAGCTGAGCGTGGCCTATCAGTCTTTTCAAGACTGTTGGCTCTGTCTGCCCCGCAAGGGATATAGACGTGACCATATGTATATGAATGTCTTCACCTGGAGGTAACGCTTTTGCAGCAGCTACCATCAGGTCTACCGGCTTCCTCGTATGCTTTATACCCCATAAACCTTTAGCATCTCTCTGACCTAAGTATTTGACCTGGAAAAAAGAAAGACAAATATGAGATATTAGTATATGTATTATATTGTTATTCTATCATTAAGCCAAATAGCTGAACCTTGCCAAAGTCAAGACTGTTGGCTCTTTTTACCCCGCAAGCGATATAGACGTGACCATATGTATGTATGTATGTTTGTATAAGATATTAGTGCCGTGTGGTTCCCGGCACCAATTGAAAAATAATAGGAGACCACTCCATCTCTTTCCCATGAATGTCGTAAAAGGCGACTGGGGGATAGGCTTGTAAACTTGGGATTCTTCTTTAAGCCGATGGGCTAGCAACCTGTCACTATCTCAATACTATCATTAAGCCAAACAGCTGAATGTGGCCTTCCAGTCTTTTCAAGACTGTTGACTCTGTCTACCACGCAAGGGATTTAAACGTGATGATATGTATGTACAGTACATATAAATACTAAAACAGTTATCAGATATGGTTTAGATTTGAATGGAAATTTGAATAGACAATTATTATGCCAACTGGAGCATCACGACGCCATGACACCGGATATGACGTCACACGTGTGGCAATGTGGCCCATGGTGGAGTTCCGTAATCCATACTTCCATATATAAGTAAATACAATTTTTTTTATTGCCGTGTGGTTCCCGGCGCCAATACAAAAAAGAATAGGACCACTCCATCTGTTTCCCATGGATGTCGTAAAAGGCGACTAAGGGATAGGCTTACAAACTTGGGATTCTTTTTTTTAGGCGATGGGCCAGCAACCTGTCACTATTTGAATCTCAATTCCATCATAAAGCCAAACAGCTGAACGTGGCCTATCAGTCTTTTCAAGGCTGTTGGCTCTGTCTACCCCGCAAGGGATATAGACGTGATTATATGTATGTATGGATAAGTTCGAGACTTATGTTATGGGATACTACATACATACCTATTATCACGTCTATACCCTTACGGGGTAGACAGAGCTAACAGTCTCGAAAAGACTGACAGGCCACGTTTTTCTGTATGGCATGGCGTTATGATGGAATTGAGATTTAAATAGTGACAGGTTGCTAGCACATCGTCTATAAGAAGAATTGCAAGTTAATTAACGGATACTAAATCACGATACTATATTTTATTTAATCTAGATTCAGATAGCGACAGGTTGCTAGCCCATCGTCTAAAAATGAATCCCAGCTTATCCCTTCACCGACTTTTACAATCTGCGCGAGAAAAGAAGCAGCTGGCAAAACTTGTTTCTTCTTCGGTAACAAAAACCATAATGGAAGTTTGCACTAGATGAATGTTCCCTTAGTCGTCTTTTACGACAGAGAAACCATCGGTCCATTCCATCTTTTTCCATAGGAAATTTTCATTCTTAGTCGACTTTTACGACATCCTATGGAAAGAGATGGGATGGTCCGATTCTTAAGTGCCGGGAACCATATGACACTTCTATTCACTCACATGATTCTGAAGTCTTTCAAAGTTTAAATAAATTAATATATACGGGACAAATTACACAGATTGAGTTAACTCAAAGTAAGTTCGGAACTTGTGTTACGAGATACTAACTCAACGATACTATATTTTATAATAAATACTTATATAGATAAACATCCAAGACCCAGCCAGAAAAAGTTCTTTTCTCATCATGCCCTGACCAGGATTCGAACCCGGGACCTCCAGTATTGCAGACAAACGCACTACCGCTGCGCCACAGAGGCCGTCTAAAGTTTCAATTAATTAATATGACCGCGTCATAACCTCAAAAACCCAAATTTTTTTTGTAACGCAATTACGATTTAAAGTACGACTCAGTACGTAACGTTACGCTCTGCATACGTATTAAGTGATTTGTTAACACGTTAGGCTAACCGCAAACTTTTTGTCTTTAGTGACGTATTTAGTTCAGGCCCCACGTTGGGCGCCACTGTACCGTTTTAAGTTAAACGTCTCATGTAAGGGTGCTGAGAGACAATTTAAACATACATACATATGGTCACGTCTATATCCCTTGCGGGGAAGACAGAGCCACCAGTCTTAGAAAAGACTGATAGGCCACGCTCAGCTGTTTGGCTTAGTAATAGAACTGAGATTCAAATAGTGACAGGTTGCTAGACCTATCTATTCCGCAAGGAATATAGCCGTGATTATATGTATACGTATGTACGTATTCAATGACTGTTTTCTATTTTTTGTTGTATCTATACTAATATTATAAAGCTGAAGAGTTTGTTTGTTTGAACGCGCTAATCTCAGGAACTACTGGGTCGAATTGAAAAATTCGTTTCGCGTTAAATAGACCATTTATCGAGGAAGGCTTTAGGCTATATAACATCACGCTGCAACTATAAGGAGCAAAGAAATAATGGAAATGTGAAAAAAAAATGGGGAAAATTATTCATCCTTGAGCTTCAATGATGCCCAAAAAGATTTTTTCAGACAGAACAAAAATAAAAAAGTGACGATCGAGAGACAATTTGAAGAGCAAATTGTTAACATATAAGTCCCGTTTATTTTTAATGTATAATGTATAATTCTTTTAAAACGAAAAATATATACAGTTTTAAATAAGTTCAGTAAGAGTGGAGTTTTAATTGCATTTGTTTTTAAGTACATTTTTCCCGTAACATATTATTTCAAAGTGCATAAACATTGGTCATAGACCACAGTGTTCAGATACCCTAAATCCAACATCACGGTGCGGAACCCCCTAATTATATGGTTTGCAACATCTCACTCGCATAAACACCATAATTATAAGTTTTGAGTAAATGTCAAATAATAAAATTCAGATATATAAGATTCAAAATCAAAGTATAAGTGCCATGTGGTTCCCGGCGCCAATACAAAAAAGAATAGGACCACTTCATCTCTCTCCCATGGATGTCGTAAAAGGCGACTAAGAGATATGGCTTATAAACTTGGGATTCTTTTTTTAGGCAATGGGCTAGCAACCTGTCACTATTTGAATCTCAATTGCCAAACAGCTGAACGTGACTTATCAGTCTTTTCAATACTGTTGGCCTGCCTACCCCGTGTCTAGACCTGATTTTATGTATGTATGTTTGTGAAAGATAAAATCTTACCTGAAAACTCATAGGCAAGTCATCTACAGTTATTGGTGTCTCAGCTTCCGCCATCTTGGATCAGCATTCCTTGATATTGTCAGTATTTTGTCAGCTGGGCAGGACAGCGTCTATCATTTTCTTCGTCTGTAAAAAGAAAAAAGAACTATATATCAGAAACTGGAGAACGTATATTATTCTGACGGGATTAATCTGACGGCCTCTGTGGCGCAGCGGTAGTACGCTTGTCTGTGACACCGGAGGTCCCGGGTTCGAAACCCAGCCAGGGCATGATGAGAAAAGAACTTTTCTGATTGGCCTGGGTCTTGGATGTTTATCTATATAAGTACTAAAATATAGTATCGTTGAGTTAGTATCTCGTAACACAAGTCTCAAACTTACATCGAGGGTAACTCAATCTGTGTAATTTGTCCTATATACAATAAATTTTTTAATTAAATATCAATTAGGCCCGGTCCATCGGGAATTAATAAGATCTCTAGCGCAGCCTCTGTGGCGCAGTGGTTATGCGCTTGTCTGTGACACAGTAGTTCCTGTTCGAATCCCGGCCAGGGCATGATGAGAATCGAACTTTCTCTGATTGGCTTGAGTCTTGAATATTTATCTATGTATCCCACTAATATTATAAAAGCGAATGTTTTTGAGTATGTCAGGATGTCAGTATAAAAAAAAAGTGTTTTATTGACTTATTTCCGCAACATATTATGTACATACATCGTTCATATAAAAGGTGTTAATAAATTTTCTAAGCGGGACCAACGCTCAACCATACCTACACCATCAAACTAAGAATAAACCTGTATCTTGATTGGTAGAAGGCATCACGGAAGATCCGGTAGGATGTAGTGATGTTTGTTTATTTGAGTTGAAGTAAAATGTACACTGATTTAATAATTCCCAAACTAGACGAATCTGTATTCTGGGAATTATTTTGAGTTAACACAATAGTTAACTAAGGATAGAGTTTTATTAATATGTATAATTGAAGATAAACTTAAAACTATTGCAATAACGCAGATAACGCTCTAGACCACCTTGTGGCAACAATTTATGTACAATGATGTAAACATCGTATATATTAATAAGAAAAGATACGTGGTCTAAGTATATTAAATAAATTTCATTAATTATTGATATTATTTAGGCAATAGATTTTCCGTGTCAGAGTAATTTAATGTCAAAAGCCACTCTTTAATTTTGAATTTGACAACACGTTTTGTGCAAGGGTATATCCTACTACTATTATAAAGGCGAAAGTTTGTATGGATGTTTGTTACTCTTTCACGCAAAAACTACTGAACCGATTACCATGAAATTTGGTATGTAGGTAGCTGAAGACCCAGAATAACACATAGGCTACTTTTTATCCCAGAGTTCCCGCGGGATTGATAGGGTTTCCATGCGGACGAAGTCGCGGGCGGCCTCTAGTCCTACTACTATTATAAAGGCGAAAGTTTGTGTGGATGTATGGATGTTTGTTACTCTTTCACGCAAAAACTACTAAACCGATTACCATGAAATTTGGTATGTAGGTAGCTGAAGACCCAGAATAACACATAGGCTACTTTTTATCCCAGAGTTCCCGCGGGATTGATAGGGTTTCCATGCGGACGAAGTCGCAAGCGGCCTCTAGTTATACATAATACAGCTAATTACTTCAAATAGATGTATGGATGTTTGTTAGTCTTTCACGCAAAAACTACTGAACCGATTACGATGAAATTTGGTATGTAGGTAGCTGAAGGCCCAGAATAACATATAGGCTACTTTTTATCCCGGAGTTCCCGCGGGATTGATTCGAAACGTTACGAAGTCGCGGGCGGCCTCTAGTTTATCAATTATTATAAATATAGTATTTTTGGGTTACTCGAGCTTACTTCGAGGCTAACTCAATCTGTGTAATCTGTCACGTATATATTTATTTATTTTTTACCCTCCCAATTCGCAGTTGGGTATTGAAATACTAACCAACCGCCCCGTCTTCGCACGGATACCATTTATAGTAATAAACCTTCCTTAGAAAACCCTCTTATCAACATTTCATACAAGAACATAATCCGTCTACAACTTTCCGAGATTAGCGTATACAATACACACAGACAGAGAAAATTATAAATACATACATATAGTCACGTCTATATCCCTTGCGGGGCAGACAGAGCCAACAGGCTTGAAAAGACTAATAGGCCACGTTCAGTTATTTGGCTTAATGATAGCATTGAGATTCATATAGTGATAGGTTGCTAGCCCATTGCCTAAAAAAAGAAACCCAAGTATATAAGCCTATCCCTTAGTCGCCTTTTACGACATCCATGGGAAAGAGATCGAGTGGTCCTATTCTTTTTTTTTTAAATAAATCGAATTATTCCACTAGATAGCTTTTTTTCACTGTGATACCTTTTAAGACTGAATAATTAATACTATGCAATTTCTGCAGTGCGAGTAATCGTTTATTTATTCAAGTGTAAATGGACGTAGGTAAATAATTACAATGGCGATTATTTTTTCCAGAATTGGACTAAGATAAAACATAGTGCATCATGCGTATATCCATGCCATCATGTCTATATCCCCTGCGGGGCAGACAGAGCCAACAGGCTTGAAAAGACTAATAGGCCACGTTCAGTTATTTGGCTTAATGATAGCATTGAGATTCATATAGTGATAGGTTGCTAGCCCATTGCCTAAAAAAAGAAACCCAAGTATATAAGCCTATCCCTTAGTCGCCTTTTACGACATCCATGGGAAAGAGATCGAGTGGTCCTATTCTTTTTTTTTTTAAATAAATCGAATTATTCCACTAGATAGCTTTTTTTCACTGTGATACCTTTTAAGACTGAATAATTAATACTATGCAATTTCTGCAGTGCGAGTAATCGTTTATTTATTCAAGTGTAAATGGACGTAGGTAAATAATTACAATGGCGATTATTTTTTCCAGAATTGGACTAAGATAAAACATAGTGCATCATGCGTATATCCATGCCATCATGTCTATATCCCCTGCGGGGTAGTCAGAGCCAACAGTCTTGAAAATTCTGACAGGCCACGTTGAGTTGTTTGACGTAATGAGACTGTTGGCTTTGTCTACCTCGCAATGGATATAGACGTGATTATATGTGTAAGCCTCTCCCTCTGTAACCTCCGACAGAAAAAGAGGGGTGTTATAAATGTGAATGTGTGTGTGTGACCGCTCCAAACCTAAAACATTACAAATACTTATTCTAATCTAACTAAGCAATTTACTTCAACACAAAAAGATATTTAAATAAAAAAATTAGTCAAAGAGTAAATAAGTAATAATCTACTAATATTATAAATGCGAAAGTTTGTACCGATTACGATGAAATTTTGTATGTAGGTAGCTGAAGACCCAGAATAACATATAGACTACTTTTTATCCCGGAGTCCCCGCGGGAATGATTCCACGCGGACGAAGTCGAGGGCGGCCTCTAGTGTGATATAAAAAAAATCGTAGGAACTAAAAAAAAAACTTTTATTTCTAAAAATTGAACGTGATAGTATGTATGTATTTATGAGGCTTGAACGTGTTAAACGACGTGCACATTCATCTGTACCCTAAGTCGCCTTTAACGACGCGACGTCAATAGGAAATACATGAAATGTTTCCGGGAAATTGAACACTACCCTAGATATTTGCCCGTGGGAATTTTTATCCTACTACTATTATAAAGGCGAAAGTTTGTATGGATGTATGGATGTTTGTTACTCTTTCACGCAAAAACTACTGAACCGATTACCATGAAATTTGGTATGTAGGTAGCTGAAGACCCAGAATAACACATAGGCTACTTTTTATCCCAGAGTTCCCGCGGGATTGATAGGGTTTCCATGCGGCCGAAGTCGCGGGCGGCCTCTAGTAAACCTATATTTTTTTGCAACATTCATTCCGCTTGACATTATGGTCACCCTTGACACGGTCTGTTGAGAAACGTCGATGCTACACCCTAGTTTACAAATGCGACTTAAAAAATGTGAGCTGGGCTGTATTTTTTTTCAATTTACATACACACATACATATCATCACGTCTAGATCCCTTACGGGGTAGACAGAGCCAACAGTCTCGAAAAGACCGCAAGGCCACGCTCAGCTGTTCGGCTTTTTGATAGAATCGAGATTCAAAGAGTGACAGGTTGCTAGCCCATCGCCTAAAAGAAGAATCCCAAGTTTATAAACCTATCCCTTAGTCGCCTTTTACGACATCCATGGGAAAGAGATGGGAGTGGCCCTATTCTTTTTTGTATTGGTGCCGGGAATCACACGGCATTTTTCGCTTCATTCACATTCATAACTATCTTCATGCAAGATGTAGGTTTAATCACGTCTTTATCCCTTTCGGGGTAGACAGAGCCAACAGTCACGCAAGGATTGAAATTTATACTAAGTATATCTTTGTAGGGATGGCAAAAGTATTGTTTTTTAAAGATGAAAAATACAAAAATCGAAAAAATATATATTTTACTTACAGTAATTTATATCACTTTTTGAGTAAACTTATATTTTAAATGGAGGAAAAATGATCTTCGCTAAATTAAATTTTTCAACAAAAAGGGAACCTGTGACCATTTTTTTTTTGAAACGCACCTGTGCGTAAAATTTTAACGGTCGTACCATCTGTTTGGAGTACCCCTCCTTTTTTATTCCAAACAGGTGTAAAAATATTATGAGTACCTACATTGAATTGATCTTAATATGTGTCGCGCCGTGTGGTTCCCGGCGGCCATAAAAAGAATAGGAGTACCTACTCCATCTCTTTCCTATGGATGTCGTAAAAGGCAACAAAGGGATAGGGTCATAAACTTGAGATTCTTCTGTTAAGCGACGGGTTTACAAACTGTCACTATTTGAATCTCAATTCCATCATTAAGCTAAAAAGCTGAACGTGGCGTTTCAGTCTTTTCAAGACTCTTCAAGTTCTGTCTACCCCGCAAGGGGTTAAACGTGATTTTATGTATGTATATATGTATACGTTGTGTTCTTTAAGAATACATGCCGTGTGGTTCCCGGCACCAATAGAAAAAGAGAATAGGACCACTCCATCTCGTTCCCATGGAAACCGCATTGGTGCCGGGAACCACACGGCACCGATTGATAATAATATAATAAATACAGATTCCGTTATTATGATCTCTTGAAGTTGAACTTTCTCTCATTACACAAGCTTTCTTTTTATGCACTTACATTTATTAAGTACCTAAGTAATATAATAAATAGCTATAATATAAATATATTACAGTGAATTTCTATAAAAACTTAGTATATCGTCGTAACATTCTCAACCGCACTTATAATAAACTAGCTGTGCCCGCGACTTCGTCCGCGTGGAATAGTTATTTTGGGCATCATTGAAGCCCTCAAGGATGAATAATTTTCCCCGATTTTTGTAACATTCTCCATTATTACTTCGCTAATAATAGTTGCAGCGTGACGTTATATAGCCTAAAGCCTTCCTCGATAAATGGTCTATTCGACGCACAAAAAAAATTTCAATTCGAACCAGTAGTTCCTGAAAATGAAGGGAAAGGTCGGAGTGGGAAGACCTAGACGAACGTATCTTGATCAAATTAAGGACGTCCTGGTAAAGGGTCATGTCAAAAGTACCCGAAACCGCCGAGCCTGCATGAAGAGAGTTATGAATGTGGATGAAGCGAAGGAAGTGTGCAGAGATCGTGGCAAGTGGAAAGAGGCAGTCTCTGCCTACACCTCCGGGAAAGAGGCGTGATTTTTATGTATGTATGTATGTATATGTAGTTCCTGAGATTAGCGCGTTCAAACAAACAAACAAACTCTTCAGCTTACCCATCTCTTGCGTGTCCATACCCAATTGTGATACACCAATCTCTTCGTCTCGACGCGGCCATCTATCCTGCACATTCGTTGTCTCCATTCCCGTTTGTTTTTGGTACTTTTTCGGCGTTTTTCTTTTCTAACGGTTTTTTCGCTATTTCTATACCTACTTCCCTCCCAAAACTTCATTTTTCCCTCCGAACTCCCTCTTTTTACTTCCGAATATCATTCCTGCTGCCTATCCCTTCATTTTGCGCCATTCCCCGTTAAAATCCGCGAAAAATTCGCCCCCCCGCCCACCCTTGTTTTCTCAGCTAGGTAAACTCCGCTCGCCGACGTAATTTCAAACCGTAAATCGACTTTTTTCTTCTGATATTTTTCTTTCTTCCGGCTATTGTATTTTGTTTTTCTGGTCCTAAAATTAGTTTCTGAATTGCTTTCATCCTTCCAGAAGCCATAGTTTTAATTTCACAGCTTGTTTCAGTTTCATATATTTCGGTAAATTCTTAATCACTTACATACGAGATCATGGTGCTCACCCGGTCTCCCACCCGGAAGGAGGCGACTAATCGCCCCCCTCCTCCACCCCCCATACCACCTCCACCTTCTTCTCCACCGATACCTAGCCATCGCCCAAACTTTGACTTCCCATACAGCGAGCCATCGGCCAGTGACGTTGACGATCTTCTTCGCCTTTTTCACGACGACGACTCTCAGGTGGCTTCCGAATCGGACATGCCACTTCTCCGATACATGTCCGACTCCGAAATAACCAACGACACTCCAAGCAGCCCCTTAAGGCAACCTGACAACACCGCCGTTGTGACAGTGGCTGATGTGCACAGTCAGTCCGATAAGGGACTTCCCCGTCCGGTGCCCACCACCGCAGCCTCAACCACCACCACCACCACCTCCATCACGAAACCAGCTGATCCCACTGAGTCTCGCACTCTAGATCCAGTTGAGGGACACAAAGCGAGCATTCTGGCTCGCGTTCAGGAGGCAATCGGCTTACTGTGTGCATCCAAAAGCGTCACTAAAAAACAACGTCAGGAGGTCACCCAATTACTGACGGACATTGGCGTGCAAACCAGCGCCTTCGTGGGAACCATTAACAGGTGTTGCACATGTATCCCCAACCTGAATGTCACAAAAGAGACTCAAACCGACCGAGTTCGCTCTCTCCCAGCTGAGCCGTCCAACACACCCACCGACCAATCCCTCTCCGAGGCAACTGTCAACCTCATCAGAGAAACCATTCAAGAGGAAATGGGAAAGCTCAGGGAGGCCCAATCATCAACTCCGATGAGCTATGCCGGCGTTGCGTCAATGGGTGGATCCCGAGGCGCCGCCCCCGCTAGCTCTGCTGCTACGGCTACCGCTACCACTAGCGCCGCGGCTGGCAGGAGTCGCCCTCCCATCACCAAACCGGCTATGATAATCTCTCCGATGCAGGAGTCCTCATCCAGGCAGCAAACGATAGAGGCTCTCAGAGAGGGGATAAATTTCAGAAAGGCTAAATACGCCCCAACCACTATAAAGGCCGTCTCTAACAACAAATTCCGCGTCGAATTCGACTGTGATCGCGATAGGGACGACGCCATCCAGCGCCTGTCGACCTCGGAAAAAATCGCAGCGGAGCCGGCGCGGAAACTGTCACCGATGCTGATCTTGAAAGGTGTCCCGAAGGAAATTCCTTCCGAGCAACTGAGGGACATAATCGCCGAACAAAATAGCGACCTCACTCCCCTCATTGAGAGCCCCCAGGATTTGCGCCTCCGCTTCCTGAGGAACAATCGCAATCCTAAATTGTACAACGCGGTGTTCATGGCAAGCCCCAGGGTGTGGCGAGCGGCCACCGCAACCGAAAGAGTCTGCATTGATTACCTCAGGGTACATATAAGTGACTTCTCCCCGTTCCTGCAGTGCTTCAAGTGCCTGCAGTTTGGACATACCCAGGCGAAATGCACCGCAACTGAACCAGCCTCATGCGCCTATTGCGCCTTAAACGGTCACACGGCCAAGGACTGCCCCACGGCTGCTAAAAAAGGAGAACCCATGTGCGCCAACTGTGTCTCACACAATAATAAATTTAAAACCAAAGGATCGGTAACACACCAAGCGATCTCGGCTGAATGCCCGAGACTGAGAGCCATGAGGGACAGAATCCTGGACCGTGTTGACTACGGGTAAAGCGGATTCCAATTTGGGTAAAATATTATAAAAATATGTGTAATAAAATATAAATATGTGTAATAAATAAATAGTATATATAATTATATATAATGAACCATCTGTGACTGTTGTGTGACTTCAGAACAATATAAGGAAGCCATTGGCCAACTGGTTTGAATTGTATCAAATGGCAATCAAACCAGAAGGCTACATCAATCACTTAATATAGACGTCTCATAAAATTCAATTTAATTAAGTAATACATTATAATATATATACAAATCATAAACCATTTGTGAACCATTTAAAATAAGCAAAGCATTAGCCAACTGGGTTGAAATGCATCAAATGGCAATCAAACCAGAAGGCTACCTCAATTATTTAAATAAAGATGTGACTCAAAATTCAATTCAATTTAATATAATATAAACATATATAAATATAGAATAAACCATTTGCGTTATCACATTGCATAAAACACTAGCAACCTGGCTTGAAGATGCATCAAATTGCACACAAACCAGGAAGCTGCTTTACACATGTGATCAACAAACTCAGAGTGACAACAAATAAAATAAATAAAAAAAAAAAAAAAAAAAAAAAAACTCTTCAGCTTTATAATATTAGTATAGATTGATTAGTATAGATAAGAGATGACAACTCAATATTATTGGGTCGTGAAATTAGTGAATAAATATAACCTTTTTTTTAAAAAAAAAAAACTTTTTTCACGAATTGTACTTTTTCAATAGTTCTATAGTTACTTTTGCAGTTTGTCACGACTTTAAATATTTCTGTTGAAAAGTAAAATTGACCTCACGATTTGAACCATGCTCGGCTTTACCAACTTACCTAAAAGAAGAAGTTATGTTTTTATAAAGTTTTCGTTATCCTACTAGGTATATAATTTATAAAATGCATAATTTTATAAGGATGTGTGTCGTGTGGTTCCCGGCACCAATAAAAAAAAAGAATAGGACCACTCCTTCCCGTTCCAATGGATGTCGTAAAAGGCGACTTAAGGATAGGCTTATTAACTTGGAATTCTTCTTTTAGGCGATGAGCTAGCAACCTGTCACTATTTGAATCTCAATTCTATCATTAAAGCAAACAGCTGAACGTGGCCTATCAGTCTTTTTAAGATTGTTGCCTCTGTCTAGCCCACATGGACTATAGACGTGATTATAAGGCGGTTACCTTAATGTTAACCACTTTTTTTGTCAAATTTACAAGATAATACACCTCTTATCAGATATATGCTAATGGCTACTGATACACATATGTATATGTATGTATAAGTAACATACTATATCAGTCATACCCTTATCTAATTGTTATCATTATGAATCAAGGTGAAATTAATTCGCGAATAATATCATTGTGAAGAAACCTTCACATTAAGGTAACTACATACATCCTACTAATATTATAAATGCGAAAGTTTGTGAGTATATCAGGATGTCAGTATGGATGTTTGTTACTCTTTTACGCAAAAACTACTGAACCGATTACGATGAAATTTGGTATGTAGTTAGCTGAAGACCCAGAATAACATATAGGCTACTTTTTATCCCGGAGTTCCCGCGGGATTGATTGTTATGTTATGATAAGTGTTCTAGGCGTACGTAGTCGCGGGCGGCCTCTAGTACATTATAATCACGTCTATACTCTTTGTAGGCTAGACAGAACTTAGTCTTGAAAAGACTGATAGGCCACATTCAGCTGTTAGGCTTAGTGACAGAATTGAGATTCAAATAGTGACAGGTTGCTGGCCCATCGCCTGAAAGAAGAATCTCAAGTTTATAAGCCTATCCCTTAGTGGTCTTTTATGATATCCATGGGAGAGAGATGGAGTGGTCCTATTCTTGTTTTTATGGTGACGGGAACCACACGATATGTAAATCATTGAAACATTATCATTTTTTCATTCGTGATGAAATGGGCCCATTCCTCACATGAAAAACTTATGCAAAACTTTCAAGGCTCATTTCTTCTATACGTTATCAAATTAAGATAACATTTTGTCGGATAACGAATCACATCATGGTTGTAATATAACATTAATTTACAGATGTAGAGTGTTTTATGTTGTTGGCGGCAGTATTTTCAAGACTGTTGGCTCTGGCTACCCCGCAAGGGATATAGTATATATTGTAATAACAAAATTATAACAATTTTTTATGTGACTTACCTACTTATTGAGAATATACAATATAATAAGGTACGTACAATGTCATGCATACTTTTTAATAAGAGCGAGACAAATATTTTGTTTGAAAAAGGATAAATTAGTTATGTACTTACATTTTACACGAAGCGAAAAAAAAAATCCTTAAAAACACATAAAATAACTTCACTAAACAAAAATCCTTTGCGCACACAAAAATTAAAAAGTTCAAATTTAAAAAGAAAACAAAACAAAATGGCCGACGTCTGGCGCGTTCCGGCGCGCAAATGTGAATACGAAATTGAGTTTTCAAATTTCGAACATATCACGGCCAGATTTTCTGGAGCTATGCACAACAGTTCTATTAGCCTTTGTGAACCACTATTTGTATGAACTAAAGGGGGCAGAGGAGGTCTACGGAAATTGGTTATAGTTTCATGGGTACATAATTATATTTGTAGGCAATTCTTAATGTTATAGTCTTTAACTGTTTTGCAATAAGGTTCAAATTAAAAAGATAAGGGTGACATTGTAACTTTGTAGATGAGTCACACATAGAGGTGAGGCAGTGATAAGAAATACATGGTGTTTAAAAAATTATAAAATCCTTATCGTTTTTTCACGAGTTCGAGAGAGCCGTTATGTTTACATTCCATTAGAGATATTATAAACTAGCTGTGCCCGCGACTTCGTCCGCGTGGAATAGTAATTTTGGGCATCATTCCCCCGTTTTTTTCACATTTTTCATTATTTCTTCCCTCCTCATAGTTGCAGCGTGGTGTTATATAGCCTAAAGCCTTTCCTCGATAAATGATCTATTCAACGCAAAAATAATTTTTCAATTCGAACCAATAGTTCCTGAGATTAGCGCGTTCAAACAAACAAACTCTTCAGGTTTATAATATTTATATAAGTATATAACTCCTCTGAGGAGCCTTGGTAACGTAACTGTACCTGTCCACGTGATCTTTGGTTCAATCTGTTGACAAATCATGTTGAAATTTAAGTCATATCGAGGCTTGTTAAATTTGATTTAATTGAAATGTAATGTAATTTATTTTAACGCATGGAACTTTTTCCCCGTTCATTTTTTGCGTAAACACATCCTGTGGCATACGACCCAGATCTGTTTCTTTATATCTTATTAAGTACATGTATTAAGTTGTATTCTGATATGTATTATTAATAAATAACTATAAAATATAAAAATAGAGTCTGAAGAAGGACATAGGGTACTTGAAACAAACAACAAGAAATAAAAAAAAAAATGAATAAAACAAAAATAGAACATGCTGTATCTTCAACACACGTAGGTACAACACCTGTTGAGAATGTGAATGTGTGTCGTGTCGTATTGAATGTGTTAGTTGGAGCGTAACGCGTATTAATGAGTGCTCTATTTGATAAACCATATAAAGATATAATATACATACATACATATGGTCACGTCTATATCCCTTGCGGGGTAGACAGAGCCAACAGTCTTGAACAGACTGAATGGCCACGCCCACAATAAAATTTTTTTCTTGCACCCGTGCGAACCTGGTGCGGGTCGCTAATACCAAAATAAGTAAAATTATGTTATTATGGTGCCGTGTGATTTCCGGCACCAATATATAAAAAGAATAGGACCACTCCATCTCTTTTCCATGGATGTCGTAAAAGGCGACTAAGGGATAGGCTTATAAATTCTTCTTTTAGGCGACGGGCTAGCAACCTGTCACTATTTGAATCTCAATTCTATCATTAAGCCAAACGGCTGAACGTGGCCTATCAGTCTATCAAGACTGCTATCTCTGTCTACCCCGCAAGGGATGTAGACGTGATTATGTGTATGTACGTATGTAGAGCATCTTTCAGCAACATTGCACCGGTAGTACACCACAAACACACACACACACTTTACCGACTTTGTACGGTTCAGAGAGCGCCGTTCCGACGTTCCGACGGGCAACGGGTTCGATGCCCGGGTCACCTGCTAATTAGTGATATACCAATTGTGGACTGGGATGTGCATGCTTGCATGAAGAGAGTTATGAATGTGGATGAAGCGAAGGAAGTATGCAGAGATCGTGGCAAGTGGAAAGAGGTAGTCTGTGCCTACCCCTCCGGGAAAGAGGCGTGATTTTAGTATGTACATACATACATATAATCACGTCTATATCCCTTGCGGGGTAGACACAGCCTACAGTCTTGTTAAGACTGATAGGCCACGTTCAGCTATTTGGCTTTAAGACAGGATTGAGATTCAAATAGTGACAGGTTGCTAGCCCATAGCCTAAAAGGAGAATCCCAAGTTTATAAGCCTATCCCTTAGTCGCCTTTTACGACATCCATGGGAAAGAGATGAACTGGTCCTATTTTTTTTTTGTATTGGTGCCGGGAACCACACGGCATTTTTGTGTATGTATGTGCATGGCCTCATAACAATGCCGAGGTAGGTTCTGATAGGGCTGTGAAGTTCGGCAGTGGTCTAGTGGTTAAAAAGTCATCATCTGTTGGCGTTCGTCCTGTTGTGTATTTTCCTTGATTTACATTAAATCCTACTAATATTATAAATGCGAAAGTTTGTGAGTATGTCAGTATGGATGTAAAAACTACTGAACCGATTACGATGAAGCGCGCAACCAAAGATTTCACGGATTGGAGCATAAATACAACCTCCGACTCAACATCGTCTGTCGCGCGGTTCCCCAGGCATAACACCTAGCCTGGCGGAAGCTCTTCCCTTTGGCGGCGGTCGAGCCGAATATACGTTCCCGCTACACATACATACATATAATCTCATCTCCCTTGCGGGGTAGACAGAGCCGACGGTCTTGTAAAGATTAACAGGCCACGCTCAGCTGCTTGGCTTAATGGTGAATGGAGTAAAATAGTGTCAAGTTGCTAGCGCAGCGCCTACAAGAAGAATCCTAAGTTTATTAGCCTTTCCCTTAGTCACCTTTTACGATCTCCACGGGAAAGACATGGAGTGATCCTATTCTTTTGTATCGGCAACACATGGCACGCAAAAAACACATCTTCAAAACGCCTGCCAAATTAATACCTTATATTTTAAATAAGTATGGAAATGTTTTTGCTATTATAAACTTAGTAGGCGCGGTGCGTGCTAATAATCTAAGAACTGAATACGCCGCAGACCGGACAAAATGGTAAGATAAATGTAGGAAAGCGGACCTCAGACTCTAAAGCACTATGGTGGGGTTGCAACTGAGAATGCGCGAAGATGAGAGAGAGATTTACGATACTTTGGTAGGTTCTACGGTTTTATAGGTATAAGTCATGAAAGGCGACTAAGAGATAGGTAGGCTTATAAACTTGGGATTCTTCGTTAAGACGATGAACTAGCAACCTGTCACTATTAGAATCTCGATTTTATCATAAAGCCAGATAATTTCAATCTCATTTATATCATTAAGGCAAATAGCTAAACGTGGCCTATCAGTCTTTACAAGACTGTTGGCTATGTCTACCCCGCGAGAGATATAAACGTGACCATATGTTCTTTCGATCGTGGCAAGTAGAAAGATTGCTGCTTATCACTCCGGGAAAAGGCGTGATTTTATGTATGTATGTATCTATACTAATATTATAAAGCTAGAGTTTGTTTGTTTGTTTGAACGCGCTAGACTCAGGAACTACTGGTCCGAATTGAAAATTCTTTTTGTGTCGAATAGACCATTTATCGAGGAAGGCTTTGGGCTGTATAACATCACGCTGCAACTATAAGGAGCAAGGAAATAATGGAAAATGTGAAAAAAAAAACGGGGAGAATTATCCATCCTTCAAGAATAACTATTCCACGCGGACGAAGTCGCGGGCACGGCTAGTCTGGTATAACTTGTTTGATCATGATTATCATGATTATCAGTTAATCGCGTTAAATCTAATAATAATCGCGTGTCTATAATGATATCATTGTTAATACACGTGGTGCCAGAGAGTAAAAAATCAGAGACACAAATTATTGTCTATGGGCATTTTTTTTGTTTAAGTAATTACCTTTTATCCGTTTTATGTCCTTACTTCTTTGGTGATCCCGGTTGCATCCTCACCACTCTGGAGAGGAGCCCGGGGTGTGCCTTTGGCCATGGATCCTGGATTGGGTGAATCAGGTTTTACACGAAGCGACTCCCGTCTGACCTCCGCAACCTTTGCAGGGGACCCTAACCCGTATTGGATCGATCATGGTTACACATCCAGTTGCCTGAATGTGCTCAAGATGTTTCCCTCACCATAAAAGCATCGGTTAGTTTTCAAACTAATGTACATGTTCCGTGTAAAAACCTGACTCACCCAATTCAGGGTCCATGGTCAAAGGCATACCCCGGGCTCCTCTCCAGGGTGGTGAGGATGCAACCGTGACTTAAACCAGGATGAAAGAGGAGGATTATATATGTAATTTTAAAAAACTGCATTCAAATCTGAACAACAGGTTAATAAAACAACTAAATAGGTACAAATGTGATGATTTGTTTTTATTTTGTAGCATACCTACATACAAACATATAATCACGTCTATATCCTTTGCAGGGTAGACAGAGCCAACAGTCTCGAAAAGACTGATAGGCCACGTTCAACTTATTGGCTCGATGATAGAATTGAGATTCGAATAGTGACAGGTTGCTAGCCCATCGCCTGAAAGAAGAATCCCAAGTTTTGTAACAGTTTACGAGTAATTCCGTGTTTGCGTGTTTAACAGTCTATAAATTATCGCTGATTAATTGCTTGATTAATGAGCGGTCAAGAGTGTGTCGACATATGAATTATAAGAACTACTCGTATTCCTATGACACAATGAGAAAGAACATACATACATACATACATATGGTCACGTCACACCAAAACTAACTATTAAGTTACTTTCAGAAAAAAAACATACATACATATAGTCACGTCTACATATCCCTTGCGGGGTAGACAGAGCCAACAGTCTTGAAAAGACTGATAGGCCACGTTCAGCTGTTTGGTTTAATGATAGAATTGAGTTTCAAATAGTGATAGGTTACTAGCCCATCGCCTTAGAAAAATAAGTTCATACGGGTATACCTTAGTCGCATTTTACGATATCCAAGGGTAAGAGATAGAGTGGTCCTATTCTTTTTATGTATTGGTGCCGGGAACCACACGGTATTGTATGTAGGTATATTTGGTTAGTTAATTTTTGTATATCTATAATTTAAAAGCTAGTTTTTTTTATATAACGGTACCCTATACTCAATCATCGATATAAATCATTTAATTACATGCGATGCAGAATCATCAATAATTCCGATCATTAGCTGATGACTGTGAGAAGTCAGTCACGTTTTATATCGGCTGACTCTTCTGTCAGTTTTGACTGAATCTATATTACTAAATATATAAACTGCGGTGTGGTTCCCGGCACCAATATAAAAAAAAATCGGACTA
Source organism: Amyelois transitella (assembly GCF_032362555.1). Lineage (NCBI taxonomy): Eukaryota > Metazoa > Arthropoda > Insecta > Lepidoptera > Pyralidae > Amyelois > Amyelois transitella. The sequence goes on along the minus strand of NC_083532.1, from coordinate 791,617 downwards.
CTACATTTCTTTCCAATAGATGTCGTAAAAGGCGATTAAGGGATAGGCTAATAAACTTGGGATACTTCTTTTAGGCGATGGGCTTGCGACCTGTCACTATATGAATCTCAATTCTATCATTAAGCCTTACAGCGAACGTGGCCTATCAGTCTTTTCAGGACTGCTGGCTCTGTCGACCCCGCAAGGGATATATAGACGTGACTATATATACATATGGTCACGTCACCACAAGACTAACTAACTATTAAGTTACTTTTAGAAAAAAAACATACGTACATACATATAGTCACGTATATAGCCCATCGCCTAAAAGAAGAATCCCAAGTTTGTAAGCCTATCCCTTAGTCGCCTTTTACGACATCCATGGTAAAGAAATGGAGTGGTCCTATTCTTGTTTGTATTGGTGCCGGGAACCACACGGCAAATTTAATAAGTATCATTAATAAGTAAATTAATAAGTACCATTGTTCGGATACATGAAAAAAACAACTCACAAACATTTCCAAAGTTAATTTCAGCTTAATTTCAACCCCGTTAATACAAGGTTATTCGATTGGCCAAAGTTTATCTGAATCGGTTAGGCAAGGACGCTGGGAGTCGCAACACTGACTTTTCTCACAACTGTATCAGATTAGATGGGTGTGTACTGCGTTCGCGCATTCTTGATACTTGTGCGAAAGTGAAGGTAATAAATAGTATGGATTGATATTTGTAGGGAGTAGTTCCCGTGGCATATATGAAGTATGTGTTCGAATTGAAAATTGTTTTTGCGTCGAATAGGCCATTTAAGGCTTTAGGCTATATAACATCACGCCGCAACTATTAGGAGCGAAGATATAATGGAAAATGTGAAAAAACAACGGGGATAATTATTCATCCTTGAGCGGGCTTCAATGATGCCCGAAATAACTATTCCACGCGGACGGAGTCGCGGGCATAGCTAGTCTATACTTATATTATTTAGCTGAAGAGTTTGTTTGTTTGTTTGTTTGAACGCGCTAATTTCAGGATCTACTGGTTCGAATTGAAAAATTCTTTTTGTGTTGAATAGATCATTTATCGAGGAAGGCTTTAGGCTTTATAACATCACACTGCAATTATAAAGAGCACAGAAATAACGGAAAATATGAAGAAAAAAACGGGGGAAATTATTCATCCTTGAGAGCTTCCAGGATGCCTGAAATAACTATTGCACAGATAATAAGAATAAAACATAATTACTTATTGGTTACAAAAATATAGATGTCAGTAGTTTTTTTTTAAAGTATCAAGACCTCCCGAGCCACAGATAAGGTTGTATATACATTACGTAACATGCAATTCCCCGTGATTATACGTGGGGCAACGGTCAATAATTTGTGATATTATGGGAAAAATTTATATTACGAGTAATGTCAGGATGACAGCTAAATTATTGATGAAATTAGATTAACTTTGTATGTATCAAATGAGCTTTTGGTGGCAATTTTTGGTTATATAAATCTTTTTAACACCGTACCTATACATCTTACTAATACGAGTATTAGAAATGCAAACGTTTGTGAGTATGTTAATATGGATGTTTGTTACACTTTCACGCAAAAACTACTGAACCTATTACGATGAAATTTGGCATGTGGGTAGCTGAAGACCCAGAATAACACATGGGCTACTTTTTATCCCAGAGTTCCCGCGATATTGATAGGGTTTCCATGCGGACGAAGTCTAGTCTGTCTATATTACCGAATGCCGTGTGGTTCCCAGCACTTTTATAGAATATGACCACTCTTATGTCTGTCCCGTGGATGTCGTAAAAGGCGACTAAGGGATAGGCTTACACACTTGGATTATTCTTAGGCGATGGGCTAGCAACCTGTCACTAATCTTAACTCCATCATCAAACAATACAGCTGAACGTTGCCTTTTAGTTTTTCCGAGACGGTTGGCTCTGTCTACCCCGTAGATAAAGATGTGATACGTTTGTATAATAAAAGTGGCAAACATTAACTGAGATAAATTTATCTTAACAGCTTCACACAAATGACTAATTCCATTGTTAAATTTCACAAAAACTTGCGCATCAGTGACGCAAACGCATGAAATGTTACCGAAATTATAAACTCACATGGGATAGAGAAACATGCGAACAGACGAACAAACGATTTTGCAATACGACCTCGTATAGATCATATCAGAATTGTTCACAGATAAATAAATGAATGGTCATCTGTCATACAAATTAACGAGGGTGTGAAGAATATTACATTAACAAGACTGTTGGTATATATACAGGTCAAATAAATATATACAGGACATACATACATATGGTCACGTCTTTATCCCTTGCGGGGTAGACAGAGCTTACAGTCTTGAAAAGACTGAATGGCCACGTTCAGCTATTTGGCTTAATGATGGAGTTGAGATTCAAATAGTGACAGGTTGCTTACCCATCGCCTAAAAAAGAATCCCAAGTTTGTAAGCCTATCCCTTAGTCGCCTTTGACGACATTCATGGGGAAGGGATGGAGTGGTCCTATTCTTTTTTGAATTGGTGCCAGGAACCACACAAAAAAAAATATATACAGGACAAATCAAACACATTGAGTTAGCCTCGAAGTAAGTTCGAGACTTGTGTTACGAGATACTAACTCAACGATACTATATTTATAATAAATACTTACATAGATAACATTATATCATCACATAGATGAATACAAAAATTCTTTTAGTCACCATTTACGACATTCATAGGAAAGAGATATAGGGTTCCTATTCTAAAGTGCTTATTACGTATCAGGTATAAAAAGGCCGTGTGGTTACCGGCACTAATACAAAAAATAATAGGACCACTCCATATCTTTCCCATGGATGTCGTAAAAGGCGACTAAGGGATAGGTTTACAAACATGGGGTTCTTTTTTAGGCGATGAGTTAGCAACCTATTCACTATTTGAATCTCAATTCTATCATTAAGCCAAATAGCTGAACGTGGCCATTTAGTCTTTTCAAGACTGTAGACTCTGTTACCCCGCAAGGGATATAGACGTGACCATATATATATATAAAAAGGTACAAATATATAATCACCCAGGCATTTCCTAAGAATAGTTTCTTTAATTCCCGCGTGAGTACTGCCCCGGGCAATGACTAGTCTGACACAATGAAAAAGAGCAAGGTTTGAACAATCAACATTGGTACATTTTGACCTCTTCTGGTCTAAGTGCCGTGTGGTTTTTGACACTTTGGAATAGAAACAATTTGACAATAATTAAGCGATGTGAAGTATACTATAATAATGAATTAAAATTTTGAATTTGAATCACTCCTTATCTTTCATATGGATGCCGTAAAAGGCGATAGGCTTATAAACTTTTAGGCGATGGGCTAGCATCCTGTCACTGTTTGAATTTCAATTCTATCATCAAGCTGAACGTGGCCTACAAGTCTTTTCAAGACTGTTGGCTCTGTCTACCCCGCAAGGACTACGACACGTCCTTTTTGTTAATGAAAAAAAAAAATCTTTGTCCGCACTCCATAATTTATGAATGCAAAATTTCGGTGGAATTCCGTGGTACATACATATGATCACGTCTTTATCCCTTACGGGGTAGACAGAGTCAACAGTCTTGAAAAGACTGATAGGCCACGTTCAGCTGTTTGGTTCCGAATTCCGTGGTTTTAACGTGAAAGACAGAAAAAAAACAAACACATTCCCATTTTTAAATTAATAACACTTAGTTAAAAACTTTACTAATTAAAATTCTCATCAAGGTTAAAAAAATAATTCTGAGTTGCGTGCGTTATGCTAAAAAATGAACCTCTGACCACGCCGCGTTCATCTTCAAGATATTGCAAACAATATAATCATAGCTTAGATACATATATTTTGTCAGTAAATCATCATCTCTAAGTAGTTACAGTCTTGGTACAGCGTGGGAACTTGTTAACTTAGTGTGGACATGCTCTGTTGCATTTTTAGAAAATTATTGTTAACTGTCTCAGATTCTGTTAAAAATTCCCGAAAATATTGTATATAATATAACATGACAGCTAATATGAAAAGCTTATGTTATACCTGAAGGTTTAGTCTGTCTCTGCGTCAAATATTATCAAAATCGATTCAGTAGTTTCTAAGTTTATTCGATACATAACATAAAATCACATCTTTTTCCTGGAGGGACAGGCAGAGACTACATATTTCCATTTGTCACGATCTCTGCATACTTCTTTCGCTTCATCCATATTCATAACTCCCTTCATACTCGGCGGTTTGGGGTACTCTTGATTATTTCGCACAATTAGCATAAATATAATAAATAAAATAGTGTTTTTAAAAAAGGATAGGGCTACTCCATCCCTTTCCCATGGATGTCGTAAAAGGCGACAAAGGGATAGGCTTCTATTCTTGCGATTCCTCTTTTAGGCGATGGGTTAGCAACCTGTTACTATCTCAATTCTATCTTTAAGCAATACAGCTGAACGAGGACATTCAGTCTTTAGATGACTATTGGCTCTTTCTACCCCACAAGGTTATATACCGGCATAGACGTGAGTCTATGATATATGTATGTCATAATAAATTTATTATTTCACAGAAAAACAGCATGTCTTTTTTAAATTTGAACAATATCAATATAAACATTTGAAAATATAATATTAAGACAGTACTTCAATGTGCAGTATAGTTGCCATTGCATATACAAAAAAACTGTATAAATAAATATATACGAGAAAAACTACGGATTTAGTATCTCGAAGTAAGTTCGAGACTTGTGTTGCGAGATACTAACTCAACGATTCTAAGTATATTATAATAAATACATAGATAAACATCCAAGACCAATCATAAAGTTCTTTTCCCATCATGCCCTGGCAGGGACTCGAATCCGTATAACCTGTATTTGTAATGTAAATAATATTAACCAAAACAGCTGAAATTTTTGGGAATTTTTTAAATAGAATTATTAAATCTACGTTTGACGCAGTTATTTGGCTAGCAAACTAGGCAGACCTCGATTAGCTGTTCGGCTCAGCCGGTTGCTAGCCTAACAGAAGAATCACAAGTTTATAAGCCTATCCCTTAGTCGCCTTTTACGACATCCATGGTAAAAGACGGAGTTGTCATATTCTAAAGCGCCGACAAACACTTTGGTAGAGAGAATAGATACAAAAAATATAATTATTTTTTATTTTTCACTGAGCGTGTCCATACAATTCTCACGTCGATATAAAACTATGGCGCAGACGCAACGCTCTTTCAGTCTTAACTCGCATTCACTGAGTCAAAACGTGTGTGTGTGTTTGTATAGTCTAACATCAGTGACCTGGTATGTAATTAATAAGTGCAATAATTAATTTATTTTAATAAGTGAATTTTAAACGAATTGATTTTAACTAAGTGTTAGTGAATTAATAGATGTATCGTGTGGTTACCGGCACCAATAAAAGAAAAAAGAATAGGACCGCTCTTTCTCTTTCCGTAAAAGGCGACTAAGGGCTTATAAACTTGGTATTCTTCTGTTAGGCGATGGGCTAGCAACCTGTTACTATTCGGATCTGAATTCTATTATCAAGCCATAAAGCTGAACGTGGCCTCTCAGTCTTTTCAAGACTGTTGGCTTCGTCTACCCCGCAAGGGATATAGACGTGACTATACATATGTATGTATGTGGGTGAATTATTTTTATATAATTTTCTATGCTGGTTTGGTAGCAAAGAAGACCCTCACCACTCTGGAGAGGAGCCCGGGGTATGCCTTTGACCATGGACCCTGTATTGTGTGAGTCAGGTTTTCACACGAAGCGACTCCCGTCTGGCCTCCGCAACCTTTGCAGGGGAACCTAACCCGTATTATAATACCCTGTAAGAGATAAATACATATAGTCGCGATCATATCACTTGTGGGGTAGACAGAGCCCACGGTCTCGAAAAGACTGAAATGTGTCTTAATTATGGATAAGGTATAAAGATTATTACATACATGTATACATATAATCACGTCTATGTCCTTTGCGGGGAAGACAGAGCCAACAGTCATGAATAGACTGATAGGCCACATTGAGCTATTTGGCTTAATGATAGAATTGAGAATCAAATAGTGACAGGGTGCTAGCCCGTCGTCTAAAAAAAGAATCCCAAGTTTGTAAGCCTATCACTTTATCGGCTTTTACGACATCCACGGAACGAGTTGGAGTGGTTCTATTCTTTTTTTATTGGTGCCGGGAACCACACGGCAGTATAAAGATAATTATTTGTAAGTATGTTGCGAAACTGTGGCCTTTTTCCATAAATGGCTCTGCCTACCCCGTAAAGAATAGCCGTCATGTATGTGTGTTTATAAGAAAAAGTTTAAAATAATCGCATGCACTAATATTTCATCGGTTTCAATCGATTTTAACTCACGTAAGAGTCAGTCAGTCAGAACGGGAAGTAGGAAATAAATGTAATCACGCGAATTTACTGAAAATCGATGATACATAATTACAATTCGAGAAACAAACATACATATAGTTACGTCTTTTTCCTTTACGGGGTAGACAGAGCCAGCACTCTTGAAGACTAGAACGCCAAGTTCAACTGCATGGCAACATACATATAATCACGTCTATATCCCTTGCGGGGTAGACAGTGCCAACGGTCTTGAAAAGACTGACAGGCCACTTTCAGCTGTTCAGCTTTATGATAGAATTGAGATTCAAACAGTGACAGGTTGCTAGCCCATCACCTAAGAGGGGAATCACAAGTTTATAAGCCTATCCCTTAGTCGCCTTTTAACGACATCCACGCGAAAGAGAAGGAGTGGTCCTATTATTTTATTTTTATTGCTATACATACGAATATATTCTGGTTTACTGAGAAGTACATGTGGTATTTTTTACGGGGAAGGAGTTGCGGGCGACCTATATGTATTATACACACATACTTATATTCACATCTAAATCCCTTGCGGGGTAGACAGTCTTGAAAAGATTGACTGGCCGGTTCTGCTGTTTGGCTTAATGATAGTTTTGGGAAATGCGTTAAAAAATTATCCATTCCATTTTACATCAGGGTCAAAGTTGCACAATAATTTTATTATAATACGTTGTCACCGCGCTTTATATACAAATAATGGTACTTAATTTGCATAAAAATTGTACGTCCTTAGCGATATAAACGCGTTATATTACATACTAGCTGTGCCCGCGACTTCGTCCGCGTGGAATAGTTGTTTTGGGCATCATTGAAGCCCTCAAAGATGAATAAATTTCCCCGTTTTTCTTCACATTTTCCATTATTTCTTCGCTCTTAATAGTTGAAACGTGATGTTATATAGCCTAAAGCCTTCCTCGATAAATGATGTATTCAACACAAAAAGAATTTATCAATTCGAACCAGTAGTTCCTGAGATTAGCGTGTTCAAACAAACAAACAAACTAACAAACAACCTCTTCAGCTTTATATTATTATTAGATTAGATATAGATGTATTTAAGAGTAGAAGAAGACCCAGAATAACTTATCCCGGAGTTCCCGCGGGATTGATAGGGTTTCCATGCGGACGAAGTCGCGGGCGGCCTCTAGTAATATACATTTCATTTCATTTAATCGATAAAGCATTTTAGATTCTGTTTGCGGCCGAGTTTATTTTGCCGTTAGGTCTCCGCCGCTTTTGAATAGAACCACTCCATACCTTTCTCATGGATGTCGTATAAGGTGACTAAGGGATAGGACTTATATAGGTACTTGGGATTCCTCTTGCAAGCGATGAGCTAGCAACCTGTCACTATTTGAATCTCAATTCCATCATTAAGCCATACAGCTGAACGCGGCCTTTCAGTCTTTTCCTGACTATTGGCTCTATCTACCCCGCAAGGTATATAGACGTGACTATATATAATATATGTGTGTATGTAGGTTGACTAAGCAGATATACAAGGAGAGTGTGGAGGGAAAGGTCGGAGTGGGAAGACCTAGACGAACGTATCTTGATTAAATTAAGGACGTCCTGGCAAAGGGTCAGGTCAAGAGTACCCGAAACCGCCGAGCTTGCATGAAGAGAGTTATGAATGTGGATGAAGCGAAGGAAGTGTGCAGAGATCGTGGCAAGTGGAAAGAGGTAGTCTCTGCCTACCCCTCCGGGAAAAAGGTGTGATTTTATGTATGTATGTAACATATACTAGCCCTAAATTGCACAGTATTCAGACTAAAACCACATGCAAACGCCAGTAAGCAAGGATATTATTTCACTTACTCAATGAGGAAATGACCACAGATAATTTTGAAACAGACTGTTTGTTTGTACGTATCATATCTCCTAAACCGAGATGTGACATTGTTAGTGACAGCCTACTTATATCTTTCGAAACATTCTGTCTCTTACGGGGTAGACAGAGCAAACAGTCTCGAGAAGAACAGCCTACTTATATCTTTCGATACTTACGTCTTTGTCTCTTACGGGGTAGACAGAGCAAAAAGTGTCGAGAAGAATAGCCTACTTATATCTTTCGAAACTTACGTCTTTCTCTCTTACGGGGTAGACAGAGCAAACAGTCTCGAAGAGACTGAAAGGCTTCAGTTGTTCGGTTTAATAATAGAATTGAGATTCGAATAGTGACAGGTTGCTAGGCCATCGCCTGAAAGAAGAACATACATACATACATATAGTCACGTCTATATCCCTTACGGGGTAGACGGAGCCAATAGTCCCGAAAAGACTGAATGGCCACGTTCAGCTGCTGGGCTTAATGATGGAATTGAGAGTGCCGTGTGGTTCCCGGCACCAAAACAAAAATGAATAGGGCCACTCCATCTCTTTCCCGTGGATTTCGTAAAAGGCGACTAAGGGATAGGCTTATGAAATTGCGATCCTTTTTTTTGGGCGATGGGCTAGCAACCTACCACTATATGAAAGAAGAATCCTGAGTTTATTAGCCTCTTCTTTTTAGAGAGCATTGACTGCGCTTTTTAATAAAAATCCTGGATTGGGTGAGTCAGGTTTTTACACGAAGCGACTCCCGTCTGACCTCCGCAACCTTTGCAGGTAAACCTGACTCGTATTGGATCACGGAAATAGCTGCACTTCAATGTGTAAGAGAATTTGCCTGTTCGCTTAGTCGTCTTTTACTACATCTAAGTGCGAGTTGCCGGCATCAAAAGAAATAAAGGATAGGACTAGTCAGTCGGCCAGTAAGGGCTCTTTCTTATGGATATCGTAAAAGGCGACTAAGGGATAGGGTTATTAAGTTGGGATTCTCCTTTAAAGCGGTGGCCTAGCAACCTGTCACAATTTGAATCTCAATTCTATCATAAGCCATACAGCTGAAAGTGGGCTGAATCAGTCTTTTCAAGACTGTTGGCTCTGTCTACCCCGCACAGGGATATAGACGTGATTAATAAGTGTTGTTATAAACAAAGTTACACATTCTGAATTACAAAATCTTCCAACAGTACACATTCCCACGACACGACATAGGAACTATTGCTAATAGCAAATAACAAGAACTTAAGAGTTTTTTCATTCACTTCCACGCGTTTACTTAGTTTTTGTCAGTCTGCCTGCAAATCGGGTGTGTATTGTATCACGTCTTTTATAAATAAATACATACATACTTACATATGATCACGTCTATATCTCTTGCGGGGTAGACAGAGCCAACAGTCTTGAAAAGACCGAATGGCCACGTTCAGCTACTTGGCTAGTAATGATAGAATTGAGATTCAAATAGTGACAGGTTGCTAGCTCATCGCCTAAAAAAGAATCTCAAGTTTGTAAGCCTATCCTTTAGTCGCCTTTTACGACATCCATGGGAAAGAGATGGTGTGGTCCTATTCTTTTTTGGTATTGGTGTCGGGAACCACACGGCAAATTAACTTAGGTAAATTATAAAATTTCACAATATCAAATTCGCGACAAAATTATAACGATAAACTGTTATTTCTTAAGTGCGTAATCATCGTTGCTATTATAATGTTGCGACATTTTTAATTCTCACAATAAGATGTTGAAAAATTAAGTTCACTTAATACTTACCTAACTTTTTCAATTTGATAATATAATATTAAAAATTGTGTCGAGTAAAAGGCAACCAAGGGTAAATATTTGAACTGTGTAAAAGGCGACTAAGGGAATGGAAAAAAAACTTGGAATACTTTTTGTAGGCGGTAGGCTAATATTCAGTCAATATTGAACTTCGATTCGATTCGAGCTCCGTCTACCCCGCAAGGGATATAGAAGTGATTATATGGATGTTTGGCTCGTGGAAACCTAACAGTTATTCGATCATGTTTACATGAATCCAGCTGTCTGAATGTGCAGGTTTCCTCGCGATGTTTACCGTTAAAGCATCGGTTGGTATTCAAACTAATGTACCTACGTAACTTAGAAAATAGTCATTGGTACATGGTCGAGACGGGATTTCATTCATTTTAGCCCGACACCTTACTATTCGACAACCTACGCTCTCATTATAAACGTAATTTTAAAATGCACACGTCCATAATTCATGCACATACATATGATCACGTCTATATCCCTTGCGGGGCAGACGGAGCCAACAGTCTCGAAAAGACTTCGAGCCACGTTCAGCTGTTAGTAATAGAATTGAGATTCAAATAGTGACAGGTTGCTAGCGCATCGCCTAAAAAAGAATCCCGAGTTTGTAGGCCTATCATCCCTTAGTCGCCTTTTACGACATCCATGGGAACGAGACGGAGTGGTCCTATTCTTTTTTGCATTGGTGCCGGGAACCACACGGCGTCATACACCATTTATAAAATTAATACACATTAATGACCATAGACCGTTAATTAGGTCGAGCGATGCTATCATATCTTCTCACAGTATGTGTAAGCCCTTATTGTTTTGAAATACACAAAGGTAGATATAGATAATGATACACTTGTGTTTAAACAAATTATGAAAATTATACTACGTGTAGGTATATTTTGAGACAATCTCTTGTCGTGACCTTTTGCGATATCAGAATGAGATCCAAGGTTGGAATCTGTGAACTATTTTCATATTAATTTACATACATACATACATGTAATCACGTCTATATCCCTTGCGGGGTAGACAGAGCCAACAGTCTTGAGAAGACTGATACGCCACGGTCAGCTGTTTGGCTGACAGTAGAATTGAGATTCAAATAGTGACAGGTTGCTAGCCCGTCGACTAAAAGAAGATTCCCAAGTTTATAAGCTTATCCCTAAGTCGCCATTTACGACATCCATGGGAACGAGATGGAGTGATCCTCTAATTTATTCATTGGTGCCGGGAACCACACGGTATTTTCATATTAATTTATTCGCGGGAAAAGTAACAATGCCTCCTCAGTATTCAACGTTTTTATATATACATTTAATCAATATCGGTTAAATGGTTTAATTATTAATTGTAAAGTATCGTGTGGTTACCCGCATTCTAGAATAGAACCACTCCATATCTTTCTTTCCATGGATGTCGTAAAAAGGCGACTAAGGGAACGACTTATAAACTTGGGTTTCCTCTTTTAGGCAATCTGTCACTATTTGAATCTCAATTCCATCATTAAGCCATACAGCTGAACGTGGCCACTCGTCTTTTCAAGACCGTTGGCTCTGTCTACCCCGCACGGGATATAGACGTGACTATTCTCACATTTGACCACTTTGCATAACCTCGTCAATCAAACATTAATTACAGTTCAATTACAATTGTAGCATGTCTGTTTGTTTTTGCGTTGCTAACGCAGAAACTCATTGTCCCATTGAGCTAATGTAATTATCTTTTTTAAATTCCCATGGACCAAGGAAGAAAGGAAACGTGTTTGGAAACCAACTTAAATTCAAATCAAATTCAAATTCAAATTATTTATTGCAAATGTAGGTAACACAAGGGATGTTATATACATATAAATAGTACCGCTACATTTTACCTTTCGGCATGCAATTACTGAAGTTCAGATTTTATAAAATAAATAAGGGATTTATAGATTTGCATGAATTGTGTTATGATGGGCTAGCAACCTGTCACTATTTGAATCTCAATTCTATCATTAAGCCAAATAGCTGAACGTGGCGATTCAGTCCCTTCAAGACTGTTGGCCCTGTCTACCCCGCAAGGGATATAGACGTGAACATATGTATGTATGTATGTGTTACGAATGTGGATGAAGCGAAAGATGTATGCAGGGATAGTGGCAAGTGGAATGATACATACATAAATATATGTAGTCTATATCAGAACTCTATATATATATCAGAAGTCTATGTAGAACAGTCTTGTGTGTGTCCGTCACCAACCGATGGTTCCCGGCACGAATATTAAAAAGTGTTGAATCACTCCATCTCTTTCCAATGGATGTCTTCAAAGGCGACTAAGGGATATACTTATAAACTTGGGATTCTTCATTTAAGCGATGGGCTAGCGACCTGTCACTATTTGAATCTTAAATATAGACGTAATTATATGTATGTACGTATGTATAAATTTCAAGATTTACCTGTTTAAGTTTTAAAATACAGGATTTTTTTTAATTAAAAATATGTAGGTACTAGTGGAAAGATACAGTCTCTGCCTACCTCGCCGAGAGGCACGCGTGAATTTTAGTACATACATATAATTATGTCTATTTCCCTTGCGGGGTAGACAGAGCCAACAGTCTTGAAAACACTGACAGGCCACGTTCAGCCGTCACTATTTGATTCTCAATTCTATCTTAATAGAATTGAGAATCAAATAGTGACGGATTGCTAGCCCATCACTTAAAAGAAGAATCCCAAGTTTATAAGCCTATCCCTTAGTCGCCTTTTACGACATCCGTGGTAAAGAGATGGAGTGGTCCTATTCTTTTTTGTATTGGTGCCGGGAACCACACGGCACATAATATATTCTATTCTATAATAATATATATATTCTTCTTGTTTCAGATATTAAAAATAAGGAACACACTTTACAATGTCACAACATAGGTTATGTGGTGTTCCCGTGCCGTCTCTGTGGTTTATGACTTTATTACTCTATGTCATCGATAGAAGTTGGGCCGTAAGTATTATACCTAATAACTCCTTCTTTTTTCTCCTAGAAACTGAAAAGAGAAAAGGACCACTCCATCTCTTTCACACGGATGTCGTAAAAGGCGACTAAGGGATAGGCTTATAAACTTGGAATTCTTCTGGTAGGCGATCGGCCTGTAATCTGTCACTATTTGAATCTCAATACTATCACGACGAAATATTCGTATGGAAATAATTAGTTTTACATTAATTCATGTTTTTAATGTAGACAACGTGCATTCGTATACGATTTTTAACTTAACAGATCTGTTTTTGTAAATTGACGTCCGGTGAAAATGCTGCAGTGTACTTTGTTCCGCCGCTTCTTCTACACATGCGTTTTGGAAGCGGCAGTAGTTATAATTAGGTTTACGTGATATGTCGTCAATAAGTGATACCTTGTATCCAATTTTGAAAATAAATCTATTCTATTTTATTCTATCATTAGGCAAAGCAGTTGATCGTTTTCAGTCTCTTGATGATGTGGGCTCTGTCTACCCCGCAAGGGATACAGACATGATTATATGTTATTTTATGTTGATATAAGAGGACTCGCCTACAAAAAGAATTAGCCTATCTCTTAGTCGCTATTAACGACATCCATGGGAAAGTGATGGAGTGGTCCAATTCTTTAGTGCAGGGAACCACACGGCACAGCGTGTGATTAATAATTACTGTGGTGCTTATAATCAAGACCTAGTCCTGATTATTTATCTATAATGAAATCATGATAACGACATAATTAAACTTATAATTTGCTAATTGACTTGAATGCTTCATGCGAACATGTCAATTTTGACGCGAATATTGCAGTAATTATAAATTATTGAATGCAATCGAGATTAAATTGATCTTTGTAAGATCGACTAAGGGATAGGCTTGTAAATAAATAACTATAACTATTTACAAATATATACGGGACAAATTACACTGATTGAGTTAGCTTCGAAGTAAGTTCGAGACTTGTGTTACGAGATACTAACTCAACGATACTATATTTTATAATAAATACTTATATAGATCTAGAAGTATGCAGAGATCGTGGCAAGTGGAAAGAGGTAGTCTCTGCCTACCCCTCCGGGAAAGAGGCGTGATTTTATGTATGTATGTATGTATGTACTTATATAGATAAACATCCAAGACCCAGGCCAATCAGAAAAAGTTCTTTTCTCATCATGACCTGGCCGGGATTCGAACCCGGGACCTCCGGTGTCACAGACGAGCGTACTACCGCTGCGCCACAGAGGCCGTGACTTGACATTCTTCTTTTAGGCGATGGGCTAGCAACCTGTCACTATTTGAATATCAATTCTATCATTAAAGCGAACAGCTGAACATGGCCTATCAGTCTTTTCAAGACTGTTGGCTCTGTCTACTCAGCAAGGGATATAGACGTGACTATATGTATGTATGTATATACATACATACATAAAATCACGCCTCTTTCCCGGAGGGGTAGGCAGAGACTACCTCTTTCCACTTGCCACGATCTCTGCATATTTCCTTCGCTTCATCCACATTCATAACTCTCTTCATGCAAGCTCGGCGGTTTCGGGTACTCTTGACCTGACCCTTTACCAGGACGTATAAACATATATGTATATGTATGTATGTATGTTATTTTTCAGGCTCTTGACGGCTATATACCTGGTGAAGATTACCCGGTGTACGAGGAAGTTCCCAAAGGATTGTCATTCACCTGCGATGACAAAATACCTGGATACTACGCTGATCCAGAGACCATGTGTCAGGTGAGAGTTATTACAAAATCGGTCAAGTAATTTTTGAGATAAAAATCCACTTATCACGATTCCTGTATGATTCTTTCGTTTGATTCACATTTACATATCTCACATACATTTATATACGTATATATAGTAAAGTCTTGCGGGGTAGACAGAGCCGACAGTCTTGAAGAGACTGATAGGCCACGTTCAGCCCTTTGGTTTTATGATAGAACTGAGATTCAAATAGAAGCAGGTTGCTAGCCCGTCGCCTAAAATAAAAATCCCAAGTATAAGCCTATCCCTTAGTCGTCTTTTACGACATCCATGGGAAAGTGATGGATTCTTATTTATATTTATTGGTGCTGGCATAAGATTTTTTTTTAAATTTTTCGACATGTCTGCTCCACACGTCACAACAATAAAAAAAACAGCGAAAACCCTAAATCGCGCAAGCAAAGATTTCACGGATTGGAGCTATATATACTTACAACTTCCGACACAACATCAACAACAGTATAGTCTTAGAAACTTGTGATTCTTTTTTTAGGCGATGGGCTAGCAACCTGTCACTATTTGAATCTCAATTCTATCATTAAGCCAAATAGCTGAACGTGGCCTATCGCTCTTTTCAAGACTGTTGGCTCTGTCTAGCCCACAAGGGATATAGACGTGACCATATATATGTATGTATGTTCGACACATTATCGTGTGTCGCGCGGTTCCCCAGGCATAACACCTAGCCTGGCGGAAGATCTTCCCTTTGGTGGCGGTCGAGCCGAATCATCACTCCCGCTACAAAAAAAAAAGTGTTTTATTGACTCATTTCAACAACATACTATGTACAATGTACATACATCATCACTACATAGTACAAAACAAAGTCGCTATTTTAGTCTGTTTGTCTGTATGCTTAAATCTTTAAAATTACGCAACGGATTTTGATGCGGTTTTTTGTAACAGGTAGAAGTGATTCAAGAGGAAGGTTTTTATGTATAATAACATTTATAATTTTGCACCCGTGCGAAGCCGGGGCGGGTCGCTAGTTCGCTAAAAGGTGTTAATACATTTTCTAAAGCGGGTCCAACGCTCAACCATCCACCATCAAATTAACAATAAACCTGTATCTTGATTGGTAGCAGGCATCACGGAAGATCTAGTAGGATGTAAAACTAACATTAAATAATAAATAAATATATACGGGACAAATTACACTGATTGAGTTAGCCTCGAAGTAAGTTCTAGACTTGTGTTACGAGATACAAACTCAACGATACTATATTTTATAATAAATACTTATATAGATAAACATCCAAGATCCAGGCCAATCAGAAAATTTTCTTTTCTCATCATGCCCTGGCCGGGATTCGAACCCGGGACCTCCGGTGCCACATTTAACATTAAGACCTTGATCTTCAGGTTTGGCATTGGTGTGTTCCTAGCATCGGCGGTAACATAATGTACTCCTTCGTCTGCGCCCCAGGTACAGTCTTCAATCAAAGGTCCAGGGTCTGCGACTGGTTCTTCAAGGTATGGTCTTCCTCTAAGCTTCAGTCCCGGATGCATCCTTACCACTCTGGAGAGGAGCCCGGGGTAATCCTTTGACCATGGAGTGCCGTGTGGTTCCCGGCACCAATACAAAAAAGAATGGGACCACTCCATCTCTTTCCCATGGATGTCGTAAAAGGCGATTAAGGGATAGGCTTACAAACTTTTTTGGATTCTTTTTTGGGATTTTTTTTGCGATGGGCTAGCAACTTGTCACTATTTAGATCTCAATTCTATCATTAAGCCAAATAGCTGAACGTTTCCATTCAGTCTTTTCAGGGGTGTTGGCTCTGTCTACCCCGCAAGGGATATAGACGTGACCATATGTATGTATGTATGGAATGGGTGAGTCAGGTTTTACACGAAGCGACTCCCGTCTGACCTCCGCAACCTTTGCATGGAATCTTAATCTATATTGGATCATGGTTACTCATCTAGTTACCTAAATGTGATTTCCACACGATGTTTCCCTCACCATTTGAGCATTGGTTAACACTCAAACTAATGTATGTACATAATAAAAAGCTTTATTGATATACGACCGAGGTATGCGATTCTACCACCAACGTTACAGTAATATCACTTCATCTATACTAATATTATAAAGCTGAAGAGTTTGTTTGTTTGTTTGTTTGGACGCGCTAATCTCAGGAACTTCTAGTTCGAATTGAAAAATTCTTTTTGTGTTGAATATACCATAGACCATTTATCGAGGAAGGCTGCAACTATTAGGAGCGAAGAAATGATGGAGAATGTGAAAAAAATCGGGGAAAATTATTCATTCTTGAGGGCTTCAATGAAGCCCAAAATAACTATTCGACGCGGACACAGCTAGTAGTATTTAAATCTAAGTCGCTTCCCGCGTCTGTCCCAATGTTTGTTTGTATGTACCTATGCTTAGATCTTTAAAACTCCACAACTAATTTTACAGACATATCCCTTGCGGGGAAGACAGAGCCAACAGTCTTGAGCGGACTGATAGGCCACGTTCAGCTATTTGGATTTAAGATAGAATTGAGATTCGAATAGTGACAGGTTGCTAGACCATCATCGCCTAAAAAAAGAATCTCAAGTTTGTAAGCCTATCCCTTAGCCGCCTTTTACGACATCAATGGGAGAGAGATGGAGTGGTCCTATTCTTTTTTGTATTCTGCCCTGCAGCACCTAAAACGCAGTAATAGACATTTTAAGAGTTTTGTGTTTAATACTGAACTTTATAGCGTACGTCATAAGGAGCAATGTGATTTAACAGATTTTTTAATACAAGGATTTTTAAGATAAAAAAATCAATTTTTTAGATTGCAGTAACTCAAAATCGCATTTCAGATTACACTGAAAACTAACTAACATACAGTAAGAGCAGTTACGTTTACGCGGCTCCATGATTTCACCACCTTAAACGCAGTGAATATCGTCTCTGCCTCAAAAAATCTTTGATGTATACCTAAATAAATATTAATGCATGTATATTAAAATGCAGTAATACATTTTTGTATGGTAAGGATTTTTACTGCATTTATAAATATTATATTAATTACTTATTAAAATGCAGCAAAAGAGTTGAATACGGTTTCTTATTTAGTATTCATAAAGTAGGTCCTGAAATAAATACCAACTA
Organism: Amyelois transitella; assembly: GCF_032362555.1. Lineage (NCBI taxonomy): Eukaryota > Metazoa > Arthropoda > Insecta > Lepidoptera > Pyralidae > Amyelois > Amyelois transitella. Next base: position 773,734 of record NC_083532.1, on the reverse strand, counting down.
ATTTGCAGCAAAATCAAAATACCTTATTTGGTTTTGTTTAAAACGTTTTTGATCGCGATCGTTACTTTTTAAAACGCAGTATATTTTTTATTTACTGCAGTATAGTCAATACTAATCTAAATTTACAAAATAGTATAAAATAATTAAAACGCAGTAATATTATCTATTACTGCATTTCAACTAGTTACGTATACTTACAAATAAGACTGTTTTACTCTAAAACGATACCTAATTTACTGCGTTCTTGTCGGGATACGTATCCTTTTTTCTCGCTCTAGCAGTTGCCTACCGACGGTAGGCTACCGTACGCAGCGCGTCGGTGCGAAAACGCAAATTACATTTTTTCGGGATTCTCAAGGTAGCCATATTATAACCCACTTATAATAAAAATACGAAAGTTTGTAAGGATGTGTGTTTGTTACTCTTTCACGCAAAAACTACTGGATAGATTGTAATGAAATTTGGTACACGAGTAGAATATAACCTGGAATAACATGATAGGTACCTACCTAATGTTTAGCCCGAAATTCCCAGGTCGCAGCTAGTACTAATAGCTATAGTATTTTATATAAATCACTACCCCGTATTTATCCCTAACTCGGTAAACAATTTATCCCTAAAATAAAATACTTTATCTAGAAACTTTTTAAAAGCTTGTTTGGATACACGGTGATTTTGTCATCGTTGTGGAAATTTTGTATACATGCTCAGTCCATGATACTGAACAACTTTTACTATGGGGCCAACTTCGAAATCACGAAAAAAAAATCAGCTGTTCCATACATTTTGGTCATGTTAGGTATTTAGTTTTATATGGAACACCTGATTTTTTTTTCGTGATTTCGAGGTTGGCCCCATAGTAAAAGTTGTTCAGTATCATGGACTGAGCATGTATATGTTACCGGCAATCTGTATAATACAGGTATTCTATACAATGCCTAGACAATGTATAGAATACCTGGGGCGTTCAGGCAATGTATGAAATATTATGAATATTATTGTTCATTACATTCTTTACCTAGGTAATGTATGCAACGCCTAGATATTGTATAAAGTACCTATTGTTTCACAGGCAATGTGTTAAATAAATAGATCGTGATCTATATTTGTCAATGTTAAACTGAGCAGAAAGCTAGGTAGGTTTGGGATATTTTTTAATGATTACGTAGAGAGGAGTTACAGGAGATGGTAAACTGTATGCATGAAGCTTTAAAAGAGAAAGGAATGAAAGTGAACGTAAGTAAAACTAAAACACTGGTTTTTGAAATGGAGAAAGAAATGACAGCATGTAATATTTTGATTGGAGGAGAAAAAGTGGAGCAAGTGAAAGAGTTTGTATATCTAGGATCAAAGTTTACATCAGATGGCAAGTATGATAGTGATATTGAAAGGAGAGTGAACGCGGGGAACATGGTGAATGGAGCTTTGCATGCCTTTATGAGCAGTCAGAAACTATCCAAAAAGGCTCGACTGGCTGTGCACAGGGGCGTGTTGGTCCCGACATTAATGTATGGGAGTGAAAGTTGGGTATGGCAAAAGAAGCATGAAAGCAGAATAAATGCAGTGGAAATGAGAGCGTTAAGGAGTATGATGGGTGTGAAATTGAGTGACAGGATAAGGAACAGCGTGATAAGGGAATGTTGTGATGTGAAAGAAGATGTAGTTACAGGAATAGAAAAGGGTATGTTAAGATGGTTCGGTCATGTGGAGAGGATGAATGAAAGCAGGTTGACTAAGCAGATATACAAGGAGAGTGTGGAGGGAAAGGTCGGAGTGGGAAGACCTAGACGAACGTATCTTGATCAAATTAAGGACGTCCTGGTAAAGGGTCAGGTCAAAAGTACCCGAAACCGCCGAGCTTGTATGAAGAGAGTTATGAATGTGGACGAAGCGAAAGAAGTATGCAGAGATCGTGGCAAGTGGAAAGAGGTAGTCTCTGCCTACCCCTCCGGGAAAGAGGCGTGATTTTATGTATGTATGTATTACGTAGAGAAACTTGAAGGACAAAAAGCTAGGTCGGTTTAAGTTTTTTTTTATGACCACATAGAGAAACTTCAAGCGTAGAAAGCATTCGGTATTGTATAGAATGCCTAGGCAGAGTATAAAATAAATAACGTTTCATACATGACGTTTTAGGTATTCTATACATTGCCTAAGCCATGTATAGAATACCTGATTATACAGATTGCCGATAACATATACAAAATTTCCGCAACGATGACAAAATCACCGTGTATACCCATGAGATGACACACTTCCTGATGATAAAAGCTTGTGCCAAAAATGAAATTTTTGTAAATAACTTGTTTATGGTCACTGCCTACTATTAAAAAACAGAACTAAATCTATTTAGTTATCGATTTTATGAAGACTTTATGCTGTTGCCCGCATTTCCACCCGCGTCGAAAAAGTTGCCTATGTCACTCGCCAGCCTTCCAATTTCCACACAAAAATCCACACCAATCCATCGCTTCGTTCGAAGTGAAAGACGAACAAACATACACAATTTCACATTTGTAATATTAGTATGGATTATTTACAGATATGCAACTAGGAAAATGAGTGCCAGGTCCAAAAATATTTTGAAAATGGTTCCTTTGCTTACGGGTTCCAGTGAAGACAAAGAAAATCGTCTGAATTCAACAAAAATACTCGATGATAAAGGAATTTGGTCTCATTATATAACACTGCAAGACATTAATAAAATCAAATACTCTAACTTTGAATACAGCAATTCCTATGAATACATAAAACAAAACGATTCATCTAATTTCTCATCCCAACTCAAACAGCTTATCCAACCAAAAACCAGTGAAAAACCTGAGACTCCAAACCCCTTAAAAGAAATAGATTTTTATTCTAATAGTGATATGGTTGAATTACAAAACTTATTATGCTCTGAGGTTCTGCCTGCATCAATACCTACAAAGAAGCTTGAGACTCCAAAACTCTTAGAAGAAGAGTCTTATTCAAGTAAAGATTTGGTTACATTACAAAATTTATTATGTTCCGAGGTTCTACCTGCATCAATACCTACAGTGAATCCTGAGACTCCAAAACCCTTAGAAGAAGTTTCCTTGTTTCATTTCAATTTAATTTAAGAGCTAAACTCTTGTTGATGATGTATCCGCCACACTTCCATGTCCAAGAGGACAGAAGTAGACTTCTGTATTTCATTACTACACGCATATTCAAGATACAAATTAAAATGCAGTAAAGAAAATATTAGTCTGCAACGCTGCAAACAAATCAAAATATTTGCAGTGCTAGGTTTTTTTGCCGCATTTTAATCTGCATATGTTTACATTTTTGGATGCAGTAATAGCACGTAATAGGCCTTGTTTAAAAAAAAACTTTTATATTTTGGAAATAAACAAAATGTTAGATATATTTTTGATGTCAGTTCAATCTTTGATATCAGTTATTCATTGTAGTAAAAACATTTCATCAAATTATATAAAATAATAATATAAAATAAAGCATCAAAAACTATTTCGCGGTTTTCTCGAAACCGCGTTTTTTCTCTTACTGCGTTTTAGGTGCTGCAGGGCAGTATTGGTGCCGGGAACCACACGGCACTGATTTTAATGCAGTTTTGTTTTATAATAAACAGGGTGATACATGAGGAATGTTTATACGTGCAAAGCTGGTTGGTAGTATATTAATAACTAGCTGTGCCCGCGACTTCGTCCGTGTGGAATAGTTATTTTGGGTATCATTGAAGCCCTCAAGGATGAATAATTTTCCCCGTTTTTGTTCACATTTTCTATTATTTCTTCGCTCCTTATAGTTGCAGCGTGATGTTATATAGCCTAAAGCCTTCCTCGATAAATGGTCTATTCAACACAAAAAAAAATTATAAATTCGAACCAGTATTTCCTTAGATTAGCGCGTTCAAACAAACAAACTCTTCAGCTTTATAATATTAATATAGATAAAAATATATGTTTTTTTCATTTCCAGGTTGACTGTCCGAGTTCACCAGCGTTTTACGGTGTAAATGAGGATTTATACAAAGACGAGGCTGGGAATTATATAGCTGGGAAAAAGTAGTTATATATATAAAATTTATATATTAAGAAAAACTGTCATATTATAGTTATATTTTAGATGGCTTTGATTTTAATGAGGATTTTAAAAGGATTATTATTCAGTTTATTACTTTTTTGTAACTGAATGGCCCTAATTTTATTATTAGAAAAACCATAGACATAGATTCAACTAGACCCCGCGAGAAGTTGGACTCTAGACTAAACCACTTTTTGAAAGTTTTTAAATGATGAAATTTGGTATGTGGGTAGCTGGAGAACCAGAATAACATATAGGCTACTTTTTATCCCGGAGTTCCCGCGGGATTGATAGGGTTTCCATACATGTGAATAACAAATGTGCCCGTGGGATCATAGTTTGTAATGTTTTGTCTTCATCCACTGCAGTGCAGATCATAAAATTCAGCTAATTGGCTTTATGATACAATTATATGTATGTATAAAGCTATTGTACTGAGACTATCGAGTCAATATTTATTTATTTATATATTGTCGCATCTATTATTAACAAACTTTTACCAAAGGCGGTATCTTCTCAGATCTATGTCTATGTTAAAAAAAAGTTCTCAAATCACTTACTAATTTATAACTATAATAAGACAGTAATTTATCACTGTTACATAGAAACACTATATTAATGCACCTGTAATTTACTCGTACTATGTAGTTTGAGGTAGTTATATGTCTTTTTACCTTAATATTTTGCAGGTAATAAATACATACATGTAACCACGTTTTTGTCCCTTGCGGGGTAGACAGAGCCAACAGTCTTGAAAAGACTGATAGGTTGCTAGCCCATCGGCTAAAAGAAGAAACTCAATTTTGTTATAGCCTATCCCTTAGTCGCGTTTTGCGACATCCATGGGAAAGAGATCTGAGAGAGTGCTGGAACCACACGGTGCCGATAAATGTTACAGAATTTAAGGGGAATAAATTTAACCGGTATTCCCAAAAATATACCTAAAAAATTGCAAACCGTAGCTGCGTTCAAGTTATTATTCCATTCTTGTGGTAATTTCGGGTAATACTCTCAAGATTATTGTGTGGTTTTTCGAAAAATCTCACGGGAACGGAAATAGGCTAGTAATTAAAATAAACGTGTACAAAATATGTGCCAGAAACTTCCATTTAACTTTGTAACGTACGAAATTATAATGTTACCATTAAATTGTTACCATTAACATAAATATTATATTATTTAGTCATAAACCAATAAAAATGTAAATAAAGCGCTATTTTTTTTTTTCATATAAAATTATATAAATTAATATATAATAGACTTTTAGTATTATTTTTTTCACCTTAATTGTATGCACGCTTCTGTAGTTAGAAAAAGTTGCGCTTTTTTTGTTCTCGTAGTTCATCGAGAATACATAATAAAGAGTATATACATACACATAATCACGTCTTCATCCCTTAAGTGGTAGACAGAGCCGACAATCTTGTAAAGACTGAAAGGCCACTATCAGCTGTTTGGCTTTATGATGGAATTGAGATTCATATAGTGGCAGGTTACTAGCCCATCGCCTAAAAGAAGAATCCCAAGTTTATAAGCCTATTCCTTAGTCGCCTTTTACGACATTCATGGGAACGAGATGGAGTGGTCCTATTCTTTTTTTATTGGTGCCGGGAACCACACGGCACAGTACATATGTACATACATACATAAATCACGTCTCCTTCCCGGAGGGGTAGGCAAAGTCCACATCTTTCTTCTTGCCACGATCCCTGTATACTGAAAGCTCGTCGGTTTCGGATACTCTTGACCTGAACTTTTGCCAGAACGTCGCTGATTTGAATCTTGACATTTATATATAATTAATGGGCATTCGTCCCTGATTTAGATTTAAGAAATCTATATTTGTATATTGACGTCCGATGAAAATGTCGCAGTGTAGTTTGTTCCGCCGCTTCTTCTACGCATGAGCTCTGGAAGCGGTAGTAGTTATAATTAGATTTAAGTGATGTGACGTCAATAAGTGATACCTTGTATCCAATTTTGAAAATAAATCTATTCTATTCTATTCTAGGTATATATATTTAGAAAGATTTATTTAATTTCTAGGGGCAATTCTTTCAACAATGAATACAACAAGAGAAGATTGACAGCGAGAAGAAAGCGACTCTCTTCTAGAAGAATAGTGAGGAGTTCTGGAAATAGGCATTGAAAGAACAATAGGTATTTCCCTGATGGTGAAAAAAGTGAACTAAAATTCTTAACTACTAATACAATTTGAACAGAAACATATTACTACTGTAAAAATTAAACCTTTTTTAATTTTGATAACAAGCGACCCGCCCCGGCTTTGCGTGGGTATCATCAATAGATATAAACCTTCCTCAGAAAACTCTTTCCAACATTTCAACACACATACATACATACACATGGTCACGTGTATATCCCTTGTGGGCTAGACAGAGCCTAAAGTGGTGCTAAATTTGCGCGGGCGAAGTTGCAGATAAAAACATTTATTTTCCTTTCTTAATCCGAAGAGGAAAAGCAATGGTCTTCTAACTTGCTATTTATTATTAACAGGCGCTATTTGACATAGTCACATCTATACACAGTACACAGAGCCAATATTCGGAGTTATAAAGCCTCATTTTCTTTAGTAGGTACCTTTAAAAAGCATGAAATTCAAATACAAATTTTTTGAAATTTTATAATAATTGTTTGTCTTTTTGAAACCCAAAGGATTTAAATGTAAATCAAACGAATTATATAAACTTTAACCTGTTCTGGATGTAATTAAAGTATAATTTTATTAAATATGTATATAAAACTTATTTAAAAAGACTCGAAAATTATGTTTATAAAATTACTTACTGTACCTACTGTACAAGTAATATTTGTGAATGTACAATTTTTTAGACAAACATAAATCTGTGAAATAAAGTCGCCATTTTGTTAGAAATATTATGTTATTCATTAATTATAATCTATACTATAATATTATAAAGCTGAAGAGTTTGTTTGTTTGAACGCGCTAATTTCAGAAACCACTGGTTCGAATTGAAAAATTCTTTTTGTGTTGAATAGACCATATATCGAGGAAGGCTTAAGGCTATATTACATCTCGCTGCGACTATTAGGAACGAAGAAATAATGGAAAGTGTGAAAAAAACGGGGAAATTATTCACCCTTGAGGGCTTTAATGATGCCCAAAATACCACGTGGACGGAGTCGCGGGCACAGCTAGTCTATACTAATATTATAAAGCTGAAGAAGTTGTTAGTTTGTTTGAACGCGCTAATCTCAGTAACTACTGGTTCGAATTTAAAAAAAAACTTTTTGTGTTGAATAAATCATTTACAGAGGAAACTCTTCAGCTTTATAATATAAGTATAGATTTATTCTATTCTATTGTATTAAGTAATTCTTCTCACCGTATCCATTTACGACATAATTAATTAAATTTCTACAAGCGGAGTCGCGCGAATGAGCTAGCGCAGTTGCACTTGAGTGCATATAATGAATGCAGTTTTAGCACACACATAAAATATATAAATATGTGTGTGTGTGTTTGTTCGTGTAAGGCTGGTTTACAGTAGACGTTAAGAAAGAATAAAATGCCGTGTGGTTACCGGCAATTTAGAATAGGACCAATCCATATCTGCCGCACAGATGTCGTAAGGTGACTAAGGGATAGGTTTATAAACTTGGGATTCTTCTTTTAGGCGATGGGCGAGCAACCTGCCACTATTTGAATCTCAATTCTATCTTAAAGCCAAGTAGCTAAACGAGGCCTTTCAGTCTTTGCAAGACTGTTGGCTCTGTCTTCCCCGCAAGGGATACAGACGAGATTATACTCGTATGTATGTATGTAAATAATGGTACAATATATTGCAAAAAATAATGCGAATTGTAAAAATAATCTATTATCTGCGTGACTCACGTTCAGGTAGGTCTTTTGTAGACATTTATTAGGAAAACTGTTACTGACTTTAATTGATTAGTAACATTGAAATTGTGTAATATTCATGTTTCGTCGGATGAAATATTTGTTTAGACCATAAACGAAGACCCATTGCAGTCATAAGGCCGACTTTTTGACCGAGACTTCTGAGAAAGGAGATAGATAAATATAAATATATACGGGACAAATTACACAAATTGAGTTAGCCTCAAAGTAAGTTCGAAACTTGTGTTGCGAGATACTAACTCAACGATACTATATTTTGTAATAAATACTAGATAGATAAACATCCAAGACCCAGGCCAATCGGAAAAAGTTCGTTTCTCATCATGCCCTGACCGGGATTCGAACCCGGGACCTCCGGTGTCACAGACAAGCGTACTACCGCTGCGCCACAGAGGCATACCAGAGATAGATAGATAAAACTCTTTATTGCACCATAAGAGTAAAACATACAAAACAATATCAAACAAATAGATATGGTACAAAGGCGGACTTATCGCTAATGTAGGAGTTCTTTGTTCCACACGTATGTACAAACATACATACATACATATAGTCACGTGTACATCCGAAAGTCGCAAAAGATGATACCTATGCGAGCCAATGGACTGAAATCCGAGGACGCCGAAAACTGGACCAAATGGAGGGAGAAAAGCGGAAAGGCGGACCCCGGGCTCGGAAACACTTCTGTGGAGGGTGCGACCTGGAACACGCAGAGATGAGAGAGAATGTGTCACGTCTATATCGCTTGCAGAGTAGACAGAGCCAACAGTTTTGAAAAGACTGAAGGCCATGTTCAGCTGTTTGGCTTGATATAGAATTGGGTTTCAAATAGTGACAGCTTGGTGACACATCGCCCTAAAAAGAATCGCAAGTTTATAAGTCTATCCCTTAGTCGCCTTTTACGACATCCATGGGAAGAGATGGATTGGTCTTATTCTTTTTTGTATTGGTGCCGGGAACCACACGGCACCATTAGTAGGTAACAATCTAAAATATAAATAAATATACACACATACATACATACATTCTCCGAAAAAAATCAATATTACGCACAACCTAATTTCAAATGCATCACCAGTGTATACACGCCTTTATAATTGTCACTGTTACGCCATAGGCCGAGTGGTGACAGTCCCCGTCCGCCACCGTCGGTATCGGACGTATGTGCGCGAGTTAAAAAAAAAAAGAAAAAAATTTTTTTTTTTCATTTTTATTTCTTCGGCAAAGTGAAGTGTGCTTTCGGATTAATTACAGTGCGTTTGAAAAAGGTATTCGAATTGTGATTTTTAAAAGCGTGAATGCGTATTTTTTTTTTTCAAATTTTTTAATTTCGTGTTTTTTTTCGCTTTTGGGAAAATTTTCATTGGTATTCCTTTGGTGGTGTGGTCGAGACTTTATATATATAGAAAGGTAAATAAGAATTAACTATTTATGCTTAAAAATTTGAAAGACTTGTTTATAAAGAAAGCTTATAATTATCATTTTCACTTGTACGTTATTTTTCTCAATTTTACCAGAGACTATAGATATGCTTATAAACTTGGTATTCTTCATTTAGGCGATGGGCTAGCAACCTGTCACTATTTGAATCTCAATTCTATCATTAAGCCATATCTAGAGCTGAACGTGGCTTTTCAATCTAAATAAATAAAAAATTCATAATAAAAAAAGATATTTGAAAAAAGAAATATTAATAAATTTATAACAGATTCTTCTTTTAGTTATTTCTCACTCTATCTTATTCTAAATTCCTTAGTAAAGATATTTTTTGTTCTCGAAAGAAAATCTACTTACAAAAGACATCAACGAGTGTCTGTACATTTACTTTAAAAATAAAACTTTTTTTTGACAATATTTTGACTCCTATCGTCAATACATATGCGTAGTCACGTCTTTATCCCTTACGGGATAGACAGAGCTAACAATCTCAAAAATACAGAAAGGCCGTGGCCTATCAGTATTTTTAAGACTATTGGCTCTGTTTAAGTCGCAAAGGAGCGAAGAAATAAATGGTCACGTCTATATCCCTTACGGGGTAGACAGAGCCAACAATCTCAAAAATAGAGACAGGCCACGTTCAGCTTCTCGGCTTTACGATAGAATTTAGTTTCTAATAGTGACAGGTTGCTAGCATATCGACTAAAAGAAGACACCCAAGTTTAACCACTCCCTTGATAGACTTTTACAATCTGCATTGAAAGAGACGCGCATCGCACATTTTGACCACCGTTTCCCTTATCGTATTCTACGTCGAATATGCTTATCTAAATTATTTTAACTTAACCAAATCTAAGTGGTATTACGCAACGCGAGCCTTGGTGAAAACTTTGCTATATAATCTCATAGCTAATTCTAATTTTGGATGGTAAAATTATATCGTGGAGGCATAATCACCGCTGTGGATTAGTGGTTAGATCGCGTTTCTATGAGGTCCACGGTTTGATGTCAATGTCACTTTTCATAACAAACATTTCAGAAAAAAAAACAAGTTTAAGTTTTATAAACTTGGTATTTGACGGCCTTTGTGGTGTAGCGGTAGTACGCTTGTCTGTGACACCGGAGGTCCCGGGTTCGAATCCCGGCCAGGGCATGGTGAGAAACGAATTTTCTCTGATTGATCTGGATCTTCGATGTTTATCTTTATAAGTATTTATTAGAAAATATAGTACCGTTGAGTTAGTATCTCGTAACACAAGTCTCGAACTTACTTCGAGGCTAACTCAATCTTGTATAATCTGTCCCGTATATATTTATTTATTTATTATTATTATTTATAGAATAGTATATTTGGATATCCTGGTGTCAGGTCAAGAGTACCCGAAACCGCCGAGTTTGCATGAAGAGAGTTATGAATGTGGATGAAGCGAAAGGGTGCCGTGTGGTTCCCGGCACCAGTACAACAAAGAATAGGACCTCTCCATCTCTTTCCCATGGATGTCGTAAAACGCGACTGAGGGATAGGCTTACAAACTTGGAATTCTTTTTTTTAGGCGATGGGCTAGCAACCTGTCACTATTTGAATCTCAATTGATCTGAATTGACCCAGCTGAGCGTGGCCTATCAGTCTTTTCAAGACTGTTGGCTCTGTCTACCCCGCAAGGGATATGTATGTATGTATGAAGCGAAAGAAGTATGCTGGGATCGTGGCAAGTGGATAGATGTAGTCTCTGCCTACCGTTACGGGAAAGAGGCGTGATTTTATGTCTCAATGTAAAATATGTTGAGTATCTTTAAGTTAGCATCTCACAACACTAGTTGACTGGAAGAAATCCCAATTGCGGATAAGTCCGCCATTGTACATATTCTTCTAAATCCAATGACTGTTTTGTTATTTGTTATTTTTCTTTTTATGGTGCAATAATGAGTTGACAAACAAACAAACTAGTCTCGAAAACTACTTTACCTAAAACCACTACTCCAAAAATGTCAGGAACCACACGGCACATTCCCGTGAAAGTACAAGTGTATAACCAAGACGATTTTTGTCGTAAACTAACTACAATTTCATACAATAAAGAGTGGAAACTGCTAACAAATGCTGTGTGCGCACGCGCAGCCGGTCACAGACAATTGAACATAGAATGTCGTATATATCACTATGACCAGTGAAAACTATGTTGATTCAAAGTTACGACTGTAAAGAGAGCAAAATTAGAAGAATAATCATACACTAGCTGTGCCCGCGACTTCGTCCGCGTGGAAAAGTTATTTCAGGTATCATTGAAGCCCTCAAGGAGGTATAATTTTCCCCGTTTTTTTTTCACATATTATTTCTTCGCTCCTTATCGGCCTTACGGCTTGAATCGATTCTCATGAAATTTTGTGAGCACATTGAGTAGGTCTGAGAATCGGCCAACATCTATTTTTCATACCCCTCAGTGATAAGGGTTGTCCACCATTAACATTTTATTTAACTAGAATTTACTTAAAAATTATTTATATGGCAAAACAACGTTTGCCGGGACAGCTAGTAATATAATAATACCTGTTACCCGCGACTCCATTCGCGTGTATGAAGCTTTTCGCGTAATCTCAGCAAATTACACATGAAGAGAGTTATGAATGTGGATGAAGCAAAGGAAGTATGCAGGGATCGTGGCAAGTGGAAAGAGGTAGTCTCTGCCTACCCCTCCGGGAAAGAGGCGTGAGTTTATGTATGTATGTATGAGCAAATTACAATTGTCCAGACAAATAATGGACATAACATAATACATAATATACGTCTATATCCCTTGCGGGGTAGACAGAGCCAACAGTCATCAAAAACCAGAAAAGCCACGCTGAGCTGCCCAGCTCAATGATACATACATACATACATATGATCACGTCTATATCCCTTGCGGGGTAGACAGAGCCAACAGTCTTGAAAAGACTGAATGGCCACGTTCAGCTATTTGGCTTAATGATAGAACCGAGATTCAAATAGTGACAGGTTGCTAGCCCATCGCCTAAAAGAGGAATCCTAAGTTTATAAGCCTATCCCTTAGTCGTGCCGTGTGGTTCCCGGCACTATTACAAAAAAGAATAGGACCACTCCATCTCTTTCCCATGGATGTCTCAATGATAATTGAGATTAAAATAGCGACAGGTTGCTAGTCCATTGCCTAAAAGATGAATCCCAAGTTTATAAGCTGACCCTTAGTCGCCTATAACGATCCCATTCTAAAATCCTGGTAACCACACGACAATCTGTCTTCTTGCCAAATTTTATTTGTATTTGTTCAGTAGTTTTGACATTTCGGAATCAGTGAGTGAATGAATGAGTGAGTATTTTTCGCATTTAGTAGATATTTGAATACAGATGATTACTATGAACAATTAGTTTATTCAATGCACTCCCAATGGTGCATATTGTGAATTTAAAATAAGTGACCCTATTACGACCAGTTTGGTTACAAAATGGTTACATAACCAGCGAGACGAGAAAGTCAGTCCTTTGTAACTAAATAATAATAACGTTATTAACGAAATAACGGAGATGATAACAATATATATATTTTTTTTATTATTTATTACGTAAATGGATTAGAAATCTTAATGTTGGGATTCCGCTTTTTGCCGTGTGGTTCCCGGCGCCAATAAAAAAAGGGATAGGACCACTCCATCTCTTCAGCTCATGGATGTAGTAAAAAGCGACCAAGGGATAGGCTTATAAACTTGGGATTCTTCTTTTAGGCGATGGGCTAGTAACCTGTCACTATTTGAATCTCATTTCTATCATTAAGCCATACAGCTGAACGTGGCCTATCAGTCTTTTCAAGTCTGTTGGCTCTGGCTACCCCGTAAAATATAAAGATGTGATCAAAATCGTAGACCTGTTACAAGAATGCATTAATAATATATTTATTTATATAAATAATTGTTGTAAAAGTATCGTGTCAAACATTGTAAGTTAGCATAGGATCACTCCATAATTCCCAAGCGTGAATATCGTTAAAGACGACTAAGTAAAGAAGCGTTTGTTGGCTTTCATCTAGTGTTATCTTTTAATACGCTGTCGTTTTTCGACGGGGCTTAAAAAGAACATACATACTTATGTTATATTTATTTACGAAATCTTCTATAATTTATTGTTCACTCTGAGATAATAATTTGAAACAAATTAGTAATATATTCAGTAGTTTTAGCTAATAATTATTCACAAACTTGATTTGCTAATTAATAATATGACGAAAAAAAGAAAATGACCTTTTAACTTGATATATGACTTTTGTCAAATGCCTCTGTTTACAAGGATGCATATTTAATTTATGAATAGGATACCTCCATCTTTTTTTTATAGACATCGTTAAAGGCGACTAACGGAATGGCTTATAAACTTGAAATTCTTCTTTTAGGCGATGTGCTAGCAACCTGTCACTTTTTGAATCTCAATTCTATCATTAAGCCAAACAGCTGAATGTGGTGTTTCACTATTTTAGAGGCTACTAGTTCTGTTTACCCCGTAAGGGGTAAAGACGTGATTATATGGGCCGTGTGGTTCCCGGCACCAATAGAAAAAAGAATAGGACCACTCCATCTCTTTCCCATAGATGTCGTAAAAGGCTACTAAGGGATAGGCTGATAAACTTGTGATCCTCCTTTAGGCGACGGGCTAGCAACCTGTCACTTTACATAAATCTCAATTCTATCATCAAGCCAAACAATTGGCTCTGTCTACCTCGCAAGGGATATAGACGTGATTATATGTATGTCTGTATGTATTATACATACCTTTTCTTTGGCCTTCCTAATTACCTTATATCAAACTATTAATTATCTTAATCATAAAGTTTAGTTACCTACAAGAAGGTAGTGGTTTTGCGCAATTTCCTTTGAAATTAAATTCAAATTAAGGTTATATTACAGCTATGAGCGAAACGACATTACTTTTAACCCCTATCCTCAAAAAGGGGGTATAGATAGGTATATTTGCTGTGTGGTTCCCGGCACCAATACAAAAAAGGAATAGGACCACTCCATCTCCTTCCCATGGATGTCGTAAAAGGCGACTAAGGGATAGGCTTACAAACTTCTGGGGATTCTTTTTTAGGCGATGGGCTAGCAACCTGTCACTGTTTGAATCTCAATTCTTTCATTTATTCTAATAGCTGAACATGGCCATTCAGTCTTTTCAAGACTGTTGTCTCTGTCTACCCCGCAAGGGATATGGACGTGACCATATGTATGTATGTAGATGTATAAGTACGGGACAAATTACACAGATTGAGTTAGCCCTCTTAAGAAAGTTCGAGACTTGTGTTACGAGATCGTAACTCAACGATAAAATATAACATATAATCACGTCTATATCCTTTGCGGGGTAGGTCAGTATGAAAAAGTAGGCCAACAATGTTCACAGCAAGTATAGTACTAGCTGTGCCCGCGACTTCGTCCGCGTGAAATAGTTATTTTGGGCATCATTGAAGCCCTCAAGGAGGAATAATTTTACCCGTTTTTTTCACATTTTCCATTATTTCTTTGCTCCTAATAGTTGCAGCGTGATGTTATATAACCCAAAGGCTTCCTTGATAAATGGTCTATTCAACACAAAAATAATTTTTCAATTTGAACTAGTAGTTCCTGAGATTAGCGCGTTCAAACAAACTCTTCAGCTTTATAATATTAGTATAGATTAGTTACATGCTGTTTTAAACGTATTTAAAGATACGTAAGCTATTGTAGTGAAACCGAACTAAAATACTAGTGTTATAGACCATTTATACGGCCTTGCAAAGTGAAAGTATTAACGCCCAATATTAAAAGACCTATTCGTATCTAACAAAAATAAGGCAATAGAGCTCTTGCTAAACTAGTTTCTTTAAGCAGCAAAACGCCCAGCCTGAGCTGACCTATTTGCGTATAATATTTGTTTTGGAATCGAGCTCTTGCTTAATTGGTCCATTCGAGCAAGAAAACCAGTTTTAATTGACCTATCTATTCGTGATGATTGTTTTATTATCTAGGTCTTGTTGAACTGGATGTAATGGCGACTATGACCAGTTTTGATTGAGACATAGTAACCTACTAACAGGTCTGTAATATAGTTCTTTTTAATTTGGTCCTAGTCCAACAAGATTATTCTTATAGTTAGTTACCTGAACCGACGGTTGAGCTATCATGAAGACAGTTATAAATTTGGATGATGCGAAAGATGTATGCATGCTAGATCGTGGTAAGTGGGAAGATGTTGTCTCTGCCTACCCCATTAGAAAATAAGCGTTATCCAAAACCACACTCATAATTTCTATTAATAAGAGAAAAATTTTGTATGTTTGTATAGAATGAACTCATAAACTAACTGGACTGTTTATCACGAAATTTAGCACAGATATAGAATAGACTTTCGGAAGTGACATAAGCTACTTTTCTTATCTAGAATTTTCCTCGTGAGCGAAGCACTGCACAAAAGCTAATTATACACACATAACACGCCCTTATCCTTCATGGGGCAGACAGAGCCAGTAGTCTCAGTAATACTCCGAAAAAATATAATACAATAATTCTCCGCTTAACCCAATGGTAGACTGTTAGATAATGCTATTATCATTAAGTCCGCCTATTGTACTTTACAAATTGTAATTGTTACAATAAAGAATAAATAAATAAATACAGATAGGCGGAAAATCATAACTGTCCTTTCACAGTCGGTCAAACCGAAGTCGAGTTACCAATCAGTATTGTGCAGTTGTAGTTATGTAACCAGTTAACTTGGGTAACGGTTGCGGCACCAGTTACCAAGGTCATGCGCTGGTCAACCGAGCTTTAGAGATACAATCTTTGCTGACAACTGTAGCAATAGATTCCGCTTTTGATTTTAGCTGTAGATAACTTAGATAAATAAGTATATATGGGACAAATTACACAGATTGAGTTAGCCTCGAAGTAAGTTCGAGACTTGTGTTACGAGATACCAACTCAACGATACTATATTTTATAATAATAATAAATACTTATATAGATAAACGTTCAAGACCCAGGCTAAACAGGAAAAGTTCTTTTCTCATCATGCCCTGGCCGGGATTCGAACCCGGGACCTCCGGTGTCACAGGCAAACGTACTACCGCTGCGCCAAAGGTAAAAAAGCCGGCAAAGATAAAAAAGGAGGTTCTAATTTAGTTGCGATGTTTTTTTGTAAAATCATAGGTAAATACATACATACATGTTTAAAGTCACGTCTATATCCCTTGCGGGGTAGGAAGAGTAGAACAGACTTAAAAAGTCTGAAAGGCCACGTTCGGATCAAAAAAGCTTCATAATGGAATTTATCTATTAGTAGGTACTTACTTATTATTAATTATTTTATACATACAATCACGCCTATATCCTTGGCGGGGTGAACAGAGCCAACAGTCTCGATAAGACTGATAGGCCACGTTATCTGTGGTTATTGATTGATTTGAGATTAAAATAGTGACAGGTTTTACCAGCCCATCGCCTACAAGGAGATTCCCAAGTTAATAAGCCATTAGTCGCCTTTTACGACATCCATGGAAAAGAGATAGTTGTTCTATTCTTTTCCTATCGGTGCCGGGAACCACACGGCTACAGATTTTTAATTCTCATTTTTTTTTATGTCACGAGGTAAATATACTATACTAAACTAGAGGCCGCCTGCGACTTCGTCCGCGTGGAAACCCAATTATAACGTAACAATCAATCCCGCGGAAACTCCGGGATAAAAGGTCTAGCCTATATGTTATTCTGGGTCTTCAGCTACCCACATACCATAATTTCATCGTAATCGATTCAATAGTTTTTGCACGAAAGAGTAACAAACATCCATACTGACATCCTGACATACTCACAAACTTTCCCATTTATAATATTAGTAGGATATCTATGACATTATTATATTATCATATAGAAATGTTATAGCACCCCTCTTTTACCAACAAAACACAACACATTAACAACAATACACTATACTTTTGCGTAATACAGAGAAAGCGAGCCGAGATGTTCAGATTCCTACGTTACAGTCATAATTACAATTGATATACATACATACATACATGAATCACGTCTATATCCCTTGCGGAGTAGACAGAGACAACGGTCTTGAAAAGACTGATATGCCACTGTCTGCTGTTTGGCTTAATGATAGAATTGAAATTCAAATAGTGACAGGTTGTTAGCTGGTCGCCTAAAAAAGAAGTTGTAAGACTATCCCTTAGTCGCCTTTAACGACAACGTTGAAGAAAATGCTGCAGTGCAGTTTGTTACCGCTTCTTATGCACTGACACTTTGGAAGCGGCAGTAGGTAAACATAGTTTTTAGTAATATATCAACCAATGTTGTGAAACCAAAACATATGACAATTATTAAGTGACTAGCTGTGCCCGCGACTTCGTCCGCGTGGAATAGTTATATTAGGCATCATTAAAAGTCCTCAAGGATATATAATTTCCCCCGTTTTTATTTCACATTTTCCATTATTTCTTTGCTTCTTTTAGTTGCAGCGTGATGTTATATTGCCTAAAGCCTTCCTCGATAAATGGTATATTCAACGCAAAAATATATTTTCAAATACAACCAGTAGTTCCTTATATTAGCGCGTACAAACAAACAAACAAACTCTTCAGCTTTATAATATTAGTATAGTTTAAGACCAAACCGAATTTAGCCTCAGGGGGTCTAATTTTTAATTAAAAATATAGAAAATAAAATAAAAAACTCCACTATTTCCATTCCGATTGACTGACTACACCGTAATTAATGCGCTTTTCACTATTAGATAGGCGTCCGTTTGAACGGTTCACAGATACCATAATTACTTTTTCACGATTAAACCTTTGGTGTCATTAACACTGTTGTAAGATCTACATATCTCTACGATACGAGATACGTATCGATCTAAGATACTCTCTCGTGTCAGTAACAAAATTCAAAATTTTTATTCATTATTATAGGATACTATATATCGCTTAATAATTGTCGTATGGTTTAACAACATTGGTTGACGTCAAATAAATTACTTAAAAACTAAGTTTACTGCCGCTTCCAAGGCGTCAGTGCAGAAGAAGCGGTAACAAACTGCACTGCAGCATTTAACGCATTGCAGCATTTAACAACTAACCTTTAACGACATCACTGGGAAAATGATGGAGTGGTCCTACATCCTATCCTATCCTACTACTATTATAAAGGCGAAAGTTTGTATGGATGTATGGATGTTTGTTACTCTTTCACGCAAAAACTACTGAACCGATTACCATGAAATTTGGTATGTAGGTAGCTGAAGACCCAGAATAACACATAGGCTACTTTTTATCCCAGAGTTCCCGCGGGATTGATAGGGTTTCCATGCGGACGAAGTCGCGGGCGGCCTCTAGTACATACATATAATCTTAATCCCTTAAGGGGTAGACAGAGTCAACAGACTCGGAAAAACTGGAAGGCTACGTTCAGCTGTTCGGCTTAATGATGAAATTTAGATTCAAAGAGTCCCAAGTTTATAAGCCTATCCCTTAGCCGCCTCTTACGACATCCATGGAAAAGAGATGGAGTGGTCCTATTGTTTTTTATATTTGTGCCGGGAACCGCACGGTATTTTTCTTTGAAGGCGGTTTAAAAAACTATAATTGATGATTTATAAGCAACATTTCGCTTTTATTAAGGCAGCGAAAAATATCATTTGTCATTAGTGCATCCGATTGTCGTTAAAATTATGATAATTTTTCGCACAGATTTTGTTAATTTTATATCCATCACCAAAGTAAGTAATGACTTCCGACTGATAGAATTGAGATTCAAATAGTGACAGGTTGCTAGCCATTGCCTAAAAAAAGAATCCCAAGTTTATAAGCCAATCCCTTAGTCACCTTTTACGACATCCATGGGAAAGTGATGGAGTGGTCCTATTCTTTTTTCTATTTACACGGCTGTTTAATTTGACAGCAATTTAAGACATATACCGCCTCTGTGGCGCAGCGGTAGTACGCTTGTCTGTGACACCGGAGGTCCCGGGGTCGAATCCCGGCCAGGGCATGATGAGAAAAGAACTTTTTCCGTTTGGCCTGGGTCTAGGATGTTTATCTGTATAAGTTTTTATTATAAAATATAGTATCATTGAGTTAGTATCTTGTAACACAAGTCTCGGACTTAATACGAGACTAACTCAAATACTAACTCTGAGTAATTTATCCCGTATATATTTATTATTATTATTTACTGTTTAAGAAGATGTTTAACTCTAAACAGCATTTATGAATACGATTTTTTTAAGTATGACTTAAAGTGGGTCTTAATATTTAAGTAACGTTTATGAATTAGGTTGCTAGACTATAAAATATGACTATTCAGATTTTTATTATCTAACCAGTGCCAATGAAGATGACATTTTAACCTATTGCACAAGTAATATTGTATTCGTTTCATTGCATCACAGCAACGGGGAAGGTGACAAATCAGACATCTGTCAAAAAGACGAGTTTTTTTTATCATATCAAATTCTGACCCGCATAATTTGAATTTAAAAAACAGATTGGTTCTCATTTAAATTTTCCACATCTATGTATACTAATATTATAAAGCTGAAGAGTTTGTTTGTTTGTTTCAACGCGCTAATATCAGGAACTACTGGTTCGAATTGAAAAAATATAGGTATTTATGTTTGAGAAAGGCTTTAGGCTATATAACATCACGCTGCAACCGTTAGGAGCGAAGAAATAATGGAAAATGTGTAAAAAACGAGAGAAATTATTCATACTGGAGGGCTTCAATGATGCCCAAAATAACTATTCCACGCGGACGGAGTCGCGGGCACAGCTAGTAATAAATATAAATTATTCAGTTATTTTAAACACAAGAAATAACTATAGACAGATTTATAGTCCCATAAAAATTAGTATAATCTTAATAGGCAAAAAAAAAATCTCGTACAATTTTTTCTTAAATATCTCGTATAAATAATTTTTAAATACCAAGTACACATTACAAGGAATATTATATATATAGAGGAGTAGGTACACCTAGATTTATAAAAAGCAAGATATACGAGTTCGTATAAAAATAGCCATTATTTTAAATGCCAAGCAATTTTTATCACCGGTAACATTAAAAACCAGTTTGAATTTACAAAGTAGGTAATGTCAGTTTATAGCTGTTGTACAGCTGTCATTATTATTGTTTGTTTTACAAGTAGGTTATTGTGTTTTCGTAAAAAGCGATTAAGGGAAGCGCACATAGAAGCGAAGAGTAAATGTCGTGTACCAGCTGTTTCTCGTACCGTGCAGTTTGTAAAAGTCAATTAAGGTAAAGGCAAATAAGGTAATACACTTGGAATTCGTATTTAAGGCGATGGCCTAGCAACCTGACACTATTTAAATCTCATTCCATTGTAAAGCCATACAGCTGAACGTGGCCTCTAAATCTTTTCAAGACTGTTGGCACTGTCTGCCCTGCAAGGGATATAGACGTGACTATATGGATGTAGTATTAGTATGATATACTTACATACAATAATATCTACGCCTTTTTCCCGGAGAGGTAGGCAGAGACCACATCTTTCCACTTGCCACGATCCCTGCACACTTCCTTCGCTTCATCCACATTCATAACTCTCTTCATGCAAGCTCGGCGGTTTCGGGTACACTTGACCAGATCTTTTGCTGGAACTTTTCCGATTTGATCAAGGATCAATGATTATTGAGTTTAGCGCGTTCAAACAAACGAACAAACAAACTCTTCAGCTTTATAATATTAGTATATATATACCTATACATACATACGGGACAAATTACACAGATTGAGTTAGCCTCGAAGTGAGTTCAAAACTTGTGTTACGAGATACTAACTCAACGATACTATATTTTATAATAAATACTTATATAGATAAACATCCAAGACCCAGGCCAATCTGAAAAAGTTCTTTTCTCATCATGCCATGGCCGGGATTCGAACCTGGGACCTCCGATGTCACAGACAAGCGTACTACCGCTGCGCCACAGAGGCCGTTAGATGAAAAGAAAATAGATTTGTGCCGTACGCGCCTACCCAACCATCGGGCACGTCACATCCTTAAACACACAAAGGTAATTAAAAAAATTAACTGTCCAATTAGCCGATGCCATCTCGCATTGTCTAAAACAATAGTCTGTTCACGAAACACGGGAACAATGGAAAGGAACTATAATAAATTAGTTAGTAAGTAAATGTTTGTTTATATATGACTTACAATATACGGAAAAGTAATTGAACCCGTTAAATGATGATAAACGTGCCGAAAGTGCGGTTCCCGGCACCAATACAAAAAAGAATAGGACCACTCCATCTCTTTCCCATGGATGTCGTAAAAGGCGACTAAGGGATATGCTTACTAACTTGGGATTCTTTTTTTAGGCGACGGGCTAGCAACCTGTCACTATTTGAATCTCAATTCTATCATTAAGCCAAATAGCTGAACGTAGCCATTCAGGGATATAGACGTGACCATATGTATGTATGTATATGTTTGTAATAGAACCTCACTATTGCCGTGTACCAATGGCTATTTTCGAAGTTGTGTACATTAGTTTAAATACTAACCGATGCTCATACGGTGAGGAAAACATCGTGAGGAAACCTGCACATTCAGGTAACTGGATGGTGTAACCATGGATCCAATACGGGTTAGGTTCCCCTGCAAAGGTTGCGGAGGTCAGACGGGAGTCGCTTCGTGTGAAAACCTGACTCACCCAATCCAAGGTCCATGGTCAAAGGCACACCCCGGGCTCCTCTGCAGAGTCAGGATGCAACCGGGACTAAGAAGCCAGGAGTAGAAGATACGGAAAAGTAATAAAATATGATAGGGAAGGTAATTTAATAAGTATTTTACACGAAGTGACTCCCGTCTGACCTCCATAACAAACTCTTCAGCTTTATAATATTAGTATAGATAGATTCGACTGGCATAGAATGCCTTAATGCCATTGAGTCCACCTGTTGTACATTTTACGTGCATAAAGTTTAAATAAATGAATAAATAATCCATGGCAAATAAGTATATGCGTTACCGAAGTGCCGGTAACCACACGGAATATCTACGTATAGAAATATTGATTAGCCAATTCATTGCTTCCTAATATAACAAATAGTATTAAAAAACGCAATATCGCTTCGGTAATGTGAATTAGAAAGTTAATTGCTTAGAAATGAACCAATAATAATCATACAACGTAAAGTTAGTACATATTTCCTTGAAAATATAATCCACTAGAGGCCGCCCGCGACTTCGTCCGCATGGAAACACTATCAATCCCGCGGGAACTCCGGGATAAAAAGTAGCCTATGTGTTATTCTGGGTCTTCAGCTACCTACATACTAAATTTCATCGTAATCGGTTCAGTAGTTTTTGCGTGAAAGAGTAACAAACATCCATACTTACAAACTTTCGCATTTATAATATTAGTAGGATATACATTGCCGTGTGGTTTCCGGCACCAATAGAAATATAATAGGACCACTCCATCACTTTCTCATGTATGTCGTTAACGGCGACTAAGGAATAAGGTTAATACTCCTTTAGTGAAGCATTTACTTACTTACTTAAATATTAACTTACGAACCTGTCACTATACGAACCTGTCACTATACGAAGCTGTCACTATACGAACCTGTCACTGTACGAACCTGTCACTGTACGAACATGTCACTATACGAACCTGTCACTATCCGAATCTTAAGATCCAGTTAAACATGGCCCCCGAGTTTGAACTATGTATAGACTCTGTTTTCACCGTCCGGGGTAAAGACATAAGTGTGTGTCTGATTTCCGGTTATCTGTTTGTGCCCTGTGGTTTCCGGCACCAATAAAAAAAGATATAGGACCACTCTGTCTCATTCCCATGGATGTCGTAAAAGGCGACTAAAGGATAGGCTTATAAAAAAGACATTCTTCTTTTACGCGATAGGCTAGCAACCTGTCACTATTTGAATCTCAATTCTATCAATAAGCCAAACAGCTGAACGTTACATATCAGTATTTTCGAGACTGTTGCCCTCTGTCTACCCCGCAAGGGATAAAGACGTGATTATATGTATGTATGTGATTCCCGGACATGCCATCGTGTTAACTATAAGTAGACTTCCTCCATTTTTACGATTCGGGGAAACGTTTTTAACTTGAAAGGAACTGAATAATTAAACGCGTGATTAATTTTCATTGGCGCATGCGCGTTTAGTGTCACGCATATAGTGTGGATTAGGAATGGAATTTCCTTTTCTTCTTCTTCTCCATACGTACATACTACAATCACGTCTTATCTCTTACGGAGTAGACAGAGCCAATAGTCTTGAATCGCTAGACTGCAAGGCTATATGTTGGAATTGAGATTCAAATAGTGACAGGTTGCTAGCTCATCGCCGACAAGAGGAATCCCAAGTTAATAAGCCTATGTCTTAGTCACCTTTTACGGCATCAATGGGAAAGGTATGGAGTGGTTCTATTCCAAACTGCTGGATACCACACGGAATTAGTGTATGATGACGGGGTATAGGAAATTTGCTGAAAATAATAAAATATTTTGCGCTGGTAAATAAAAGATGATGCACGCTTAAAAACAGACTGTCATTTATTTTTATTATTTTTCTTATTTTAAAATACAAAATGTAACTCCTTTACAAAGGAGTTCAGAACACTCTAAGGAGTTCGTAACACGGGGTGAACTAAGTCATTAAATTAAATATTACTTGGAGTACCTAACGTTGTGAATGTTATAAATGTTGAAATTTGAAAGAAGATGCCATCAAAAACATCATGTAAAAACCCAAGTCTCGCAGCTCAGTCTTTTTCTGAAGTTGACGTTGTTGAATAAAATGCTGCAGTGCAGTTTGTTACCGCTTCTTAACACTGACGCCTTGGAAGCGGCAGTAAACTTAGTTTTATTTCACGTCAACCAATGTTGTGAAACCAAACGTTTTGACAATTATTAAGCGATATAATAGATTGAAATAGTGACAGGTTGCTAGCCCATCGCCTAAAAGAAGAATCCCAAGCTTGTGGGCCTATCCCTTAGTCGCCTTTTACGACATCCATGGCAAACAGATGAATGTTTTAGTAACGTAATACATACATACATACATACATAAACTCACGCCTCTTTCCCGGAGGGGTAGGCAGAGACTACCTCTTTCCACTTGCCACGATCCCTGCATACTTCCTTTGCTTCATCCACATTCATAACTCTCTTCATGCAAGCTCGGCGGTTTCGGGCACTTAATACATATTTGTTGAATATCATTCACCATGATCACTTTCTTGTTGTCACGCGTGGTGGAACTCTTGTCGTGGGGGTGGGGTGGGGGGGGGGCTGGTGTGACCATGAACGCCTAATAAATGGGACATTTACGTGATGAATACATACATACATACATACATAAAATCACGCCTATTTCCCTTGGAAACCCTATCAATTCCGCGGGAAATCCGGGATAAAAAAGCCTATATGTTATTCTGGGTCTTCAGCTGCCTACATACAAAATTTCATCGTAATCGGTTCAGTAGTTTGTGCGTGAAAGAGTAACAAACATCCACACTGACATACTCACAAACTTTCGCATTTATAATATTAGTAGGAGTGTGCCGTGTATTTTCCGGCACCAATAAAAATTTGGTGGTGAATCTATACTAATATTATAAAGCTGATATGTTTGTTTGTTTGAACGCGCTAATCTCAGGAACTGCTGGTTCGAATTGAAAAATTATTTTTGCGTCTTTTCAAGACCATTGGCTCTATCTACCCCGCAAGGGATATAGGCATGAATATATGTATGTATGTTATCCCAAATTGCTTAGAAACTTTTGTCGCCCTACAAATTGCGTGCACCGTCTCACACACTGCTCATGATGGCGGTCGTGTGAAATCATCTTTTCTTACGTCTTTCTGTCCAAGAGCAATTAATATAAATATGTGGTTTAAGAACTTTATTTCTCATAAAGAATTACATTCACTTACAAATGAGAACATTCAAAAAACAAACATTTATGTACAATGTCAAAGTGCGCTCAATTAAATAAAATCGAACACTTAGTGGGTAGAAAATAAAATAATTGTAGTTCAAACAGCAAATGAATGAATATTAACTTACTTGATGTGGCAAGTAGTAGTAAGCAAATATGTACTTATTGGAGAGTGTGGAGGGAAAGGTCGGAGTGGGAAGACCTAGACGAACGTATCTTGATCAAATTAAGGACGCCCTGGCAAAGGGTCAGGTCGAGAGTACCCGAAACCGCCGAGCTTGCATGAAGAGAGTTATGAATGTGGATGAAGCGAAGGAAGTATGCAGAGATCGTGGCAAGTGGAAAGAGGTAGTCTCTGCCTACCCCTCCGGGAAAGAGGCGTGATTTTATGTAATGTGTTTTATGTATGTAAAAAGTGGGAAAAGGTAACGACTAGGAAGAAGAAGTATTCATTTCTTTGGTGACAAAAACAAATGAATAAAATAAAATAAATATATACGGGACAAATTACACAGATTGAGTTAGCCTCGAAGTAAGTTCGAGACTTGTGTTACGAGATACTAACTCAACGATACTATATTTTATAATAAATACTTATATAGATAAACATCCAAGACCCAGGCCAATCAGTAACCAGGCGTTTAAAAGCCTTCAATTAAATAATTTTATCTAAAACGACGAAAACTATAAATGTTGTCCATTAAATTACTTGATAATATTATAAACGACTAACTGTGCCTGCGACTTCGTCCGCGTGGAATAGTATTTTGGGCATTATTGAAGCCCTCGAGGATGAATAATTTTCCCCGTTTTTTTTTTCACATTTTCCATTATTTCTTTGCTCTTTATAGTTGCAGCGTGATGTTATTATAGCCTCAAGTCTTCCTCGCTAAACGGTCTATTCAACGCAATAATATTTTTTCAATTCGAACCAGATTCTTGATATTAGCGCGTTCAAACAAACAAACTCTTCAGCTTTATAATACATATTAGTATAGATTTATTGAGATAGTATAATAAGATGTTTTCTTTCTACGTGCCGTGTGGTACCCGGCACCAAAATGCGAAAGATTTCTTTCCTGTGGATGTCGTAAAAGGAGACTCAGGGATAGGCTTTTAGGGGAACTTTGGGATTCTACTTTTAGGCGATGGGCTAGCAACCTGTCACTGTTTGATGGAGTGATTCTAACTATTCTTATTTTTCTATTGGTGCCGGGAACCACACGGCATTCGGCATACTCAAAGCGATATAACCGTATAGTTATGAAACACTTGTTTTATATTCCGTCAGGTTTCCGTTCACGAACAGACACTGCCCCCCCCCTTCCCCCCACCTCTTCCCCCTCCTTTCTAACCTCAACCAGTGTGCTTGCGACCGGTTTAGTGAACGTATGTGTGTTTCGTTCAAAAAAAAAACTTTAATTTTTTTTTTACGATCATTTTCGTCTGAAAATCTGTGAAAAATAAACCTTTTCTAATTTGACGAACATAATTTTTTTGTTATCTTTAATTTTCTTGTGGTTTTTTTTTGTTGTGTATGTTATTATGTTGTAAATGTATGTTTATGTGTATCAGTTTTATGAGTGTGTCGTCTGTCAATTGTCTTAGGTTGGCATTTTGCAAAATGTTATGTGATTAATTTATGTTTATTGACGGCCTCTGTGGCGCAGCGGTAGTACGCTTGTCTGTGACACTGGAGGTGCCGGGTTCGAATCCCGGCCAGGACATGATGAGAAAAGAACTTTTTCTGATTGGCCTGGGTCTTGGATGTTTATCTATATAAGTATTTATTATAAAATATAGTATCGTTGGGTTAGTATCTCGTAACACAAGTCTCGAACTTACTTCGAGGCTAACTCAATCTGTGTAATTTGTCCCGTATATAGGTATTTATTTATTTATTTCACCCGTTGGAATAGGATCCATAGGAATCCCATGTTTATAACTTTTTCCCTTTGTCGCCTTTTATGACACTCATGGAAAAAAATTAAATGGTTGCATTCTAAAGTAACGAAAATACACCGCATTCATACAAAAAAAAAATAACCATTATAATTAAGTATCTATTCACAATCTCCTTGCAATGTGCCGTGTGGTTCCCGGCAACAATATAGAAGCACGAGCACTCCATCTCTTTCCCATGTATGTCGTGAAAGGCGACTAAGGGATAACCTTATAAACTTGGGATTATTCATTTAGGCGATGGGCTAGCAACCTGTCACGTGGCGTGATGAAAGTAATAGTCTTGTTAAAAATAATGGTACTCGTTAATTTAATTACAGCCATTTTGTAATAGACTAATGATAGAAATCACATTAGCTGGTTGCTTTAAAACTGATAAGGTTGAAACTATACATACATATAGTCACAGCTTCATCCCTTACGGGGTAGACAGAGCCAACAGTCTCGCAAAGAAAGAAATGCCACGTTCAGGTGTATGACTTAATGATGGAATTGAGATTCAAATAGTGACAGCTTGCTAGCGCGTCGCCTATTAAAATAATTCCAATTAATAAGTAGAATTCCAAAATTTTGGAATCTTTTCATATGATTTTCATAACTTACTATACACATATTTTTGTTATTTTTCCCGAATAAACATTTTATTAATTTATAAATACATACATACATATAGTCACGTTTATATCCCTTGCAGGGTAGACGGAGCCAACAGTTTTGAAAAGGCCACGTTCAGGCTCTATGATGGAATTGAAATAATACCTGTTTATGTCATATTAAGTAGGTTTTTTGAATAAAAAACAAAATTACATTGTTACAGGACATTGGCATAAGAAAAAATAAATATAAATGCAAGTGAATAAAAGACCACATCAGGAAAACGGTGTTTTGAAAATTACATTAAATTTTTTTAAAGATTTTTTATTTTTATATTTGAAATTCGCATTCTACGCTGTGATTGTTTATTTATTTTTCTATTTTTACGATTATTATTTCGGCTAGTGGTGATTTAAGTTTTTTTTTTAATTTTTGTGTTATTTTAGAAATGTGAAGTGACAGAATTTGATGTGTAGTGAATAAATGTGATAAATTTTTTTTTTTGACATTTTCACTGGGTTTTTCACTGCGGCAGCGGATTTTGGTAAGAATTTCTTTTTTTCTAGTACATTTTAAGTATTTATCATTTTCGAAGTTATGTTCATTAGTTTGAATACTAATCGATGCTCTTACGGTGAGGGAAAACATCGCGAGGAAACCTGCACATTCAGGCAACTGGATGTGTAACCATGATCGATCCAATACGGGTAAGGTTCCCCTGCAAAGGTTGCGGAGGTCAGACGGGAGTCGCTTCGTGTAAAAACCTGACTCACCCAATCCAGGATCCATGCTCAAAGGCATACCCGGGCTCCTCTCCAGAGTGGAGACTCTAAAGCCAGGAGGAAGAAGAAGAATAAAGGTCATATCACAACTGCAACAAAAATATTCCCTATCAATATGACGGCCTCTGTGGCGCAGCGGTAGTACGCTTGTCTATGACACCGGAGGTCCCGGGTTCGAATCTTGGCCAGGGCATGATGAGAAAAGAACTTTTTCTGATTGGCCTGGGTCTTGGATGATTATCTATATAAGTATTTATTATAAAATAAAGTATCGTTGGGTTAGTATCACGTAATACAAGTCTCGAACTTACTTCGAAGCTAACTCAATCTGTGTAATTTGTCCCGTACCTATATATTAAAAACAAAAAAACAAATATTTTTAACAAGAACGCATCAAACATTTTCATGTTGGTAGTACATAATAAATAGCTGTTAAAAAAAAACCGTTAAAAATTATTAACGAAGTTATAACTTCGGGAATCGGACAAATCGATCAAACGCCGACGTAACGCGACCTCGATAATCGATTCAACTAGATATCGATACCTTTCGAATAATCGATATTATTACGATTTCGTAATCTGTCCGCAATGAGGTACCTACATTCGTTTACTGTGTGAACGAATGTTTGTAGCGGGAATATCTTCCTCCAGGCTGGTGTGATGTCTGGGGAACCGCACGACAGACGATGTCGAGTCGGAGGTTGTATTTACGCTCTAATCCGTGAAATCTTTGCTTGCGCGATTTAGATTCTTCGCTGCTATTGACTGAGCGAGTTTTTTGATATGACAATTGGTTAGCCATACAGCTGTGCATAGCCTTTCAGTCTTTATGAGATTGTTGGCTCTTTCTACCCCGTTAGGGAATAAGACGGGATTATATGTAATGTATGTATTGCCGTAGTAAGTGCCGTGTGGTTCCCGGCATCGATAGAAAAAAGAACAGGACCACTCCATCTTTATCCCATGAGTGTCGTAAAAGGCGACAAACGGATAGGCTTCTAAACTGGGCATTCTTTTTTTAGACGATGGACTAGCAACCTGTCAGTATTTGAATCTCAATTATATCTTAAAGCCAAATAGCTGATTGGGCCTATCAGTCTTTTCATACTGTTGGCTCTGTCTACCCCGCAAGGAATATAGACGTGATTGTATGTATGTATGCAGTCAAAGTCGTGGGTAGAAGTTAGTTATATTATTATACTCGTAAACTGACCCGTGCCAATTCGTGGCAGAACACTAAGGGTATTATTTAATACTATGATTGCAAAATAACAAACAATAGATTATACAATAAGTTGAGTCACAAACCTTTGGTAACTGCTGAGGTATGATAAAAATAACTATAATATTGTTACATACATACACACATATAAACACGTCTATATCCCATACGAGGTGGACAGTGAGAACAGTCTTGAAAAGACTGGCCACGTTCAGCTGTTTGCCTTAATGTTAGGATTGAGATTCAAATAGTGACAGGTTGCTAGCCCATCGCCTAAAAAGAAGAATCACAATTTTGTCCCAATGGTCAAACTCTTACATACAAACATACATATAATCACGTCTTAATCCCTTGTGGGGTAGACAGAGCCAACAGTCTCGCGATCGCAAAATCTGAAAGGCCACGTTCAGCTGTAAGGCTTAATGATGGAATTGAGATTCAAATAGTGTCAGGTTGCTAGCTCATAGCCAAAAATAAGCTTAGCCAAGTTAATAAGCCTAAGTCCTTAGTCGCCATTTACGACATCCATAGGAACGAGACGGAGTGGTCCTATTCTATTTTTTATTGGTGCCGGGAACCACACGGCAAATTTACTACATTTACTACACAAATCTTTCAATTCCATCATTAAGCCATACACCTGAGCGTAGCCTTTCAGTATTCATGATACTGTTGGCTCTGTCTACCCCCGAAAGAATAAAGATGTTAAAAGATATTATTCATAGTATGACAGAAAATATCTCGACTCCATTATTCAGCCATACAACTAAACGTGGTTTTTCAGTCTTTCATAGACTGTTGGCTCTGTCTACCCTGTAAGGAATACAGACGTGATGTTTGTGTATGTAGCAATATACCTATTTGTATGTTCGCTCGTATAACCTTGCTTATCAGAAGGTCGGTCGGTTTAAAACTAGTCGGATTGTATAGATCTCGGTAACTATTAGAAGTGACAAAAATTAATATCATTAAAATTGAAGGTTTTTTTTTTATTTAACAAGTGACTCACGTCTGACCTCCGCTATCTTTGTTGGACAACGGTTGCACATCCAGTTGGCTGAATGTGCAAGTTTACTCACATGTTTAAGAGCATAGGATAAAAATCCAAATAATGAAACCGCCAAGCTTGCATAAAGAGAGTTATGAATGTGGATGAAGTGAAGGAAGTATGCAGAGATCGTGGTAAGTGGAAAGAGCCTACCCCTCCGGGAAAGAGGCGTGATTTTATGTTTGTATGTACCTAAGTAATGTCCATAACTGAGAGAAGAGTCAATAGTACAGTCAACAGGTCATCAATCAATCAATATGTTGTTGTTTGTTTGTTTGTTGATTGTGCTGAAAAAGAAATATAACAAATTACAAAACAGTCATTAGATTTAGAAGAATATGTACAATGGCGGATTTATCCCCATTGGGATTTCTTCCGGGTGCCGTGTGGTTTCTCGGCACCAATAAAAAAGGAATTTGACCACTCCGTCTCATTCACATGGATATTATAAAAGGCGACTAAGGGAAAGGCTTATATACTTGGGATTCTTCTCTTAGGCGAAAGCCTAGCAACCTGTCACTATTTGAATTTCAATTCTATCATTAAGCCAAACAGCTGAACGTGACTTATCAGTTTTATCAAGACTGTCGGCTCTGTCTACCCCGCAAGGGATATAGACGTGATTATATGTATGTATGGGATTTCTTCCAGTCAACCAAAATTTTTTTTACCTTTAATATTTATTTTTACCTTTAAGAACCTTTAATACGTCATTTATAATAATGATTATGAAAATGTAGCATTTTCTTTTTTTTTAAATTAACGATGAATTTTTGACAGGCTAACTTAACTGTTCGTGTCTGAAATTAAAAAATGTTATTAGCTCTATACTATCAAGTAACCTTTACCGCTGCGACATTTCAAAATGAAATAAAAGTAGATTGGACTTTTATAAACGTTAAAACGAACAGACAATAATACAAATTAAATCTATACTTTTATACTAATATTATAAAGCTGAAGAGTTTGTTTGTTTGGAGCAAAGAAATAATGGAAATCAAATGAAAAATATTTGACATACATACATACGGTCACGTCTATATCTCTTACAGGGTAAACAGAGCCAACAGTCCTGAAAAAAACGAATGTCCACATTCAGCTATTTGGCTTTATGATAGAATTGAGATTCAAATAGTGACAGGTTGCTAGCCCATCGCCTAAAGAAGAATCCCAAGTTTGTAAGCCCTTAGTCGCCTTTTACGGCATATAAATATTTGACAATAAAATATAATCTCTGACATTTATTCTTAACTAACAAACCATGGCATATATATGTAGTTGAAGGTATCTGAGGTCTAAAAAATAAAAAGCAATCAAAAAAAAACAAAAATTTTAGTTGAACGCGAAAGAAGTTGCAGGCAGGACCTAAAAATGTATATGTATCTACTACCTGTCCCGGCAAACGTTGTTTTGCCATAAAAATATATAGATGTTGGCCGATTCTTAGACCTACTCAATACGAAAATTTCATGAGAATTGGTCAAGCCGTTTCGGAGGAATACGGGAACGAACATTGTGACACGAGAATTTTATATATAAGATGGCATTTAACGAACTATTTTATAAGTCAAAATAAAACATTAGTGTGTCAATGTTCATAGCATACGAATTCAAATTGTTTGAGCACACATTTTAGACAAAACGAGGTAAAAAGGTCAAATAATGTTAAATAATAGTTAACTATTGTATAATCTGTGATGTGGGTTAAGGAAGGTACCTGTCGTGTTATGAATAAACATTCACGGGGTAGACAGAGCCAACGGTTTCGCAAAGACTGAGGAAAATTAATGTTTATTTTTATATGTTTTTTACAAAAAATCGACGCGATAAATTTCGACGCCGCACGCGCAGATCTTTTGGTCCAATGATATGCCTGTTTGTTATTCACGTCGGCGTTCCAATTTCGATTACCGTATACAGATTTTTTTGTGATGCGATAAAAATTATACATACATATAAGCACGTCTATATTCCTTGCGGGGTAGACAGAGCCAACAGTCTTATGAAGACTGTTAGGCCACGTTCAGCTATTTGGCTTAATGATACAATTGAGATTCGAATAGTGACAGGTTGCTAGCCCATCGCACAAAAAAAAACGCCTTTTACGACATCCACGGGTAAGAGATGGAGTGGTCCTATTTTATGAAAATTATTTTTGTGTGAATTCAATAAAAAAAATCGGTTTTTGAAACTCTTATCAAGCTCGGTCGCCCAGGTAGTATACGAACAATATACCTACATTAAAAAATAGGTCTCAAATTGGAATACAATTTTAATATTATTGATAATTATATATGATTACCTACGGTAGAAGTGAGGTGATGCAAATTGTAATTACCAAGTGTTTGGTAAGATACAGTCTGGGACATAGCGCGTTCCCATTGACACAGAACGTCACGTTATTTATAACCAGAGATCGGAATAGGTAGATTGATTATATGTACTTGCATCATGAATTACCATAGAAAGCATAACATGGATAAGCCTCTTTTCCGGGATTCCATTTCAGTACTTACACTTACAGTAAACTACATTACCCGCGGGTAACATAGGACTACAATTTACGTGAACGAAGTCGGGGGAAAACAGCTACCACTAATATATTCTTCATGCCACTTGTAAAAATTCCGGAAAAAATCTTAATAATTTACAAATCTCGCAATCCCGGACGGAGGCATGTCCATATTAATTATACGTTATACGTTTCAGTTCATTGACCCCAATTCAATCTACCTATTCCGATCTCTTCGCTTTTCCGCCGGCCGGGGTGAAATGACGTATTTAGGATCGTGGATTTTGATACTTTTGTTTTTTTCGTACTTTCTGAAATATGAACCGATATTTTTTTTTAACGTTTTTAAATATCCTTTAGATGAGTACACTTAACTTCATGATGCAAGTACATAAAATCAATCTACCTATTCCGATCTCTGCTTATTCATCATCATCATCATATC
This sequence comes from Amyelois transitella, assembly GCF_032362555.1. NCBI lineage: Eukaryota > Metazoa > Arthropoda > Insecta > Lepidoptera > Pyralidae > Amyelois > Amyelois transitella. The sequence continues at coordinate 739,776 of NC_083532.1, read as the reverse complement.
AAATTTATAGACTAGAGTTCACCCGAGGATTTGAAAGCGTAAAACGGATAATCACGTTAATCCATGTTCTGGCCATTCATTCATTTATGTTAACACGTCTATATCCCTTGCGGGGTAGACAGAGCCAGCTATTTGGCTTAATGATAGAATTGAGATTCATATAAAGTGACAGGTTGCTAGCCCATCGCCTGAAAGAAGAATCCCAAGTTTGTAAGCCTATCCCTTAGTCGCCTTATACGTCATCCATTGGTAAGAGAGAGAGTTATAAAAAAATACAGCTGAACGTGGCCTCTCAGTCTTTTCAACAGTGTTAGCCCTGTCTACCCCGCAAGGGATATAGAGGTGACGTATATTATGTATGTTTATATTATTCTTTTCATACAATCACATCATTTAAGTCTACTCTTGACATTTCTTTTGTTATCAATTATTTATACCTAAACGGCCTCTGTGGCGCAGCGGTAGTGCGCTTGTCTGTAACACCGGGGGTCCCGGGTTCGAATCCCGGCCAGGGCATGATGAGAAACGAACTTTCTCCGATTGGCCTGGGTCTTGGATGTTTATCTATATATATTATAATATATAGTAAGTCTCGAACTTACTTCGAGGCTAACTCGATCAGTGTAATTTGTCCCGTATATATTTATATTTATTTATACCTAAAATCGGTGGTCATTATTTTGACGTCTCTATAATCTCGTGTGACAATGCAACCGCACTCTGTTACACAACAGCAAAGGAATTGAGCTGTTGGACCGGTCCGTATGCAAAAACTAGTCTGCGACATTTACTAATCATTTATTAATTGAAAGAGCTAAAACAGATGAATTTTTAATATTATAAGCAATATTCAGTTCAAATCTTACATATTAAATTGTCAAGTGCCGTGTGGTTCCCGGCACTAGTACAAAAAAGAATAGGACCACTCCATGTCTTTCCTATGGATGTCGTAAAAGGCGACTACGAGATAGGCTTACAAAGTTGGGATTCTTTTTTTAGGCGATGGGCTAGCAACCTATTTGAGTCTCAATTCTATCATTAAGCCAAATAGCTGAGCGTGGCCTATCAGTCTTTTCAAGACTGTTGGCTCTGTCTACCTCACAAGTGATATAGACGTGACCAATTGACCATATTTATGTATGTATTAAGCTAAAACAGATGAATTTTTAATGTTATAAGCAATCTTCAGTTAGCCTCGATGTAAGTTCGAGACTTGTGTTACGAGATACTAACTCAACGATACTATATTTAATAATAAATACTTACATATATAGTTAGTATTAGTTGGAATTTGTACAAGCGGCGGATCAGCCATACAGTCTTGTACTTTATTTGGTATTCAAGTCTTGTGCAAATATTTCCAAGAATACATTGTTTTTTAACATATTTATTTTCCATTGTTGATATGCATTCGATATGTGGTATGCAAAGAGTTAGTTATTTTGGTATTTTTTTATTATGAGAGACGGTGGTCGGGTTGTGAAGATTCAACATACATATATATATATATATATATATATATATATGGTTATATGTATATATGTTCTTACGGGATCGACAGAGTTGTCAGTCTTGAAAAAACTGAAAGGCCACTTTTAGCTTTTCGATTTAAAGATTCAAAATGTCTAATTTCTAAACATATCTATACTAATATTATAAAGCTGAAGAGTTTGTTTGTTTGTTTGAACGCGCTTATCTCAGGAACTACTGGTTCGAATTGAAAAATTCAATCAATAAGGTGGCCGGTTAAAATTGCTTGATGCGCATAAAGGCACAGGTTCAAATCCCTCCTCCGCCATGTACCAATAACTATTTTCAAAGTAATGCACATTAGTTTGAATACTATCGATGCTGTTACGGTGAGGGATAACATAATGAGGAAACCTGCACATTCAGGCAGCTGGATGTGTAACCATGGATACAATACGGGTTAGGTTCCCCTGCAAAGGTTGCGGAGGTCGGACGGGAGTCGCTTCGTGTAAAAACCTGACTCACCCAATCAATGGTCCATGGTCAAAGGCATACCCCGGGCTCCTCTCCAGAGTGGTGAGGATGCGACCGGGACTAAAGCCAGGAGGAAGAAGAATATTTATTTAAATGACCTGGAATCCTATTATTCAAGGCCCATGGCCTCATTGACCCTACAATGCAACTAACCCACTTCCCAAAAGAGTAGTTATGTGTTACTTAAACCATAAAAAGACACGCCGAACTGAATATAAATTGTTATAACAGTTATTTATTGTGATGACCTCACTGAGTTATTATAGGGAGAATAAGAATAAAAGTCAAAATATAGGTAATATATAAATCCTAATCCTACTACTATTATAAAGGCGAAAGTTTGTATGGATGTGTGTTACTCTTTCACGCAAAAACTTCTGAACCGATTACGATGAAATTTGGTATGTAGGTAGCTGAAGACCCAGAATAACATATAGGATACTTTTAATCCCGGAGTTTCCGCAGGATTGATAGGGTTTCCATGCGAACGAAGTCGCGGGCGGCCTCTAGTAGGCTTATAAACTTGAGATTCTTCTTTTAGGCGATGGGCTAGCAACCTGTCACTATTTGAATCTCAATTCCATCATAAAGCCAAACAGCTGAACGTGGCCTATCAGTCTTTTCAAGACTGTTATCTCTGTCTACCCCGCAAGGGATATAGACGTGATTATATATATGTATGAATGTGCAGGTTTCCTCACGATGTTTTCAACATGTCCGTGATGAATCCGCCAACTTATGTTTGTCGGGAATTTGAATCCGCTCCAATGAACACTTTCACTAGCCAATTGTAACATTGTACAGTTCGATTTATGCTAAACTAGATGTTGAAATCTTAGGTTACATACACACGTGCATATCACGCCTTCACGGGGTGGACAGAGTCTTAGGACTGAAATGTTTAGCTGGGTGATTAAGCGATGGTGATAAGTTTAAAGAGAGAATCTTTTTAATGTTTTTATAGTGCCGTGTGGTTACCGGCACTAATAAATAGGACCTTTGGTGTGGATGTCGTAAAAGGTGACTAAGGAATAGGCTAATAAACTCGGTGTTCTAATTGTTGGCCACGTTCAGCTGTATGGCTTAAAAATGGAATTGAGATTCAAATAGTGACAGGTTGCTAGCCCATCGCCTAAAAAGAGAATCCCAAGTTTGGAAGCCTATCCCTTAGTCACCTTGTACGACATATATGTTATTTAATGGATGTTCAAATTATCTCTCATCTCTCTTACCTGCGACTTTTTACCATAATAACATACAATAAATAAAAACAAGCCTATATTATATAAATAAATTTTAAGTAATTTCTAGTTAAAAAATAGGTTAAGGGTGGACAACCCTTATCACTGAGGGGTCTGAAAAATAGATGTTGGCCGATTCTCAGACCTACTCAATGTGCTCACAAAATTTCACGAGAATCGGTCAAGCCGTTTCGGAGGAGTACGGGAACGAACATTGTATTACGAGTATTATATATCTATACTAATATTATGAAGCTGAAGAGTTTGTTTGTTTGTTTGTTTGAACGCGCTAATCTTAGGAACTACTGGTTCGAATTGAAAAAATATTTTTGTGTTGAATAGATCATTTATTGCGGAAGGCTTTAGGCTGTATAATATCACGCTGCAACTATCAGCAGCGAAGAAATAATAGAAAATGTGAAAAAAAGCGGGACAATTAATAATCCTTGAGGGCTTCAATGATGCCCAAAATAACTATTCCACGCGGACGAAGTCGCGGGCACAGCTAGTATAAGATATTGCTTATTTGCACTGCGCAAACGCAGACTGGAGAAAAAACCTATATAGGCAGCCGTTATGCAAAAAGACGTGATCGGCCTGCAGGTACGGACAGACAGAAAGACCTACTTATCGATTGTAAAAGACATTGCCTCATATTAGCCATGTTGACGGACATATTTTTTTTGAGCCGTACATATTACATACATATAGTCACGTCTATATCCCTTGCGGGCTAGACACGTTCAGCTATTTGGCTCAATGATAGAATTGAGATTCGTCAAGTGACAGGTTGCTGGCCCATCGCCTAAAAAAGAAACCCAAGTTTGTAAGCCTATCCCTTAGTCGCCTTTTACGACATCCATGGGAAAGAGACGGAGTGGTCCTATTCTTTTTTGTATCGGTGCCGGGAACCACAAGGCCGTTGAGCCGTGTGGCATAAAATGATCCAATACGGGTCAGGTTCCCCTGCAAAGGTTGCGGAGGTCAGACGGGAGTCGCTTCGTGTAAAAACCTGACTCATAATCCAGGGTCAGTTAGAGGCGAACCCCGGGCTCCTGTCCAGAGTGGTGAGGATGCGACCGGGAGTAAAGCCAGGAGGAAGAAGATGTTGCTTTGTCGCCTAAATGTCCAAAGTTTAAGACCACATCAAACTGTTATCCGTCTATAAGTACTAATTAAATGCAAAATTCATTATTTCATTCTGAATTTTTCAGTCTTTTCAAGACTGTTGGCTCTGTCTACCCAGCAGATATAGACGTGATGATATGTATATAATGTATGTATTTGTCATTCTCAAATTGGAAATCAAAATTTAAATTTATTATTATTTGGACACTTCAAACATCACTCACTTAATTATTGTCATATCTTTTGGTTTCACAACATTGGTTGACGTCGAATAAGTTATTTGAAAACTAAGTTTTACCGCCGCTTCCAGAGCGTCAGTGCAGAAGAAACGGTAACAAACTGCATTGCAGAATTTTCTTATATAAAGTCAACTTCACGTTGAATAGAATAGAATAGAATAGAATAGAATAATTTATTTGCATGATGACGTCAAATACTAAAGAGAAAATGTTAATATATTTGTTTTTAAAGATAATGCGCACAAAAACTAACTCAGAAACTGCACTGACTTAAATAATATTTTGCACTATGACCGAAAAAAAACATCTATTGCATCATAAGCTGGCGGCCTCTGTGGCGCAGCGGTAGTACGCTTGTCTGCGACACCGGAGGTCCCGGGTTCGAATCCCGGCCAGGGCATGATGAGAAAAGAACTTTTTCCGATTGGCCTGGGTCTTGGATGTTTATCTTTATAAGTATTTATTATAAAATATATTATCGTTGAGTTAGTATCTCGTAACACAAGTCTCGAACTTACTTCGAGGCTAACTCAATCTGTGTAATTTGTCCCGTAGGTATATATTTATTTATTTTTAAGCTATTTTATTCTTGTAACTCACACTGAAGCGATGCCCCGCGCAAAACTAAGTCCTTAATTTAAAAAAAACAACAAAAACAAACATATCCAGTACCCTGTCTTTAACGAAGCCGGTTAAATTAAACACGAACATGCCATTTAGACATTCCCGTTACATTCCCTTTGAGCGCGGACCACAGACAATGCGCCGGAGTTCGTTCAACTGTCCTTGCCGTATACTTTTACCATTGGTAAGCGGCGCGTGCGCCGATCGTGTGTTTTATCGATATCGATGTTATATATGTGTGGAGAGACAGACCATTTATTTATATGTATAAACATACATACATACAAAGATATGGTGAAGTCTTTAACCCTCGGCGCGAACTGTGTTTACAATAATTCGAAAACCCAATCTTGGAAAAATATCGCCAGCATAATGCTTAAGCATATTAAAAAAAAAAAAAGTCTTTAACCCTCGCGGGGTTGACAGAGCCAACAATCTTAAAGACTAAGATAAGCCACGTTCAGCTGTTTGGCTTAATGATAGAATTGTCACTATTTGCATCTCAATACCATCAGCCGTTGTGCCGTGTGGTTCCCGGCACCAATAGAAAAAAAGATAAGGACCACTTTATCTCTTTCCCATGGATGTCGTAAAAGTCGACTAAGGGATCGGCATATATAGTTGGGATTCCTCTTTTAGGCGATGGGTCAGCAACTTGCCACTATTTGAATCTCAATTCTATCATTAAGCCTAACAGCTCAACGTGGCCTATCAGTCTTTTCAAGACTGTTGGCTCTGTCTACCCCACAGGGGATATAGACGTGATTATATGTAATGTTATTCCATCAGCTGAACTTGGCTTCTAGTCTTTTCAAGTTTGTTGGCTCTGTCAACCCCGCAAGGGATACATACGTGTTTATATGGATGTACGTATACATATATGCTTAGTATATATAGTTATATAACTCGAAAGGATAGGCAAATATTACTTCCATTTTGTACTAAAAATCTGCGGTGTATGAATAAAACAATAGAAGGACAAGTTCTTATATCGCTACATCGAGGCTATTGGATTGTCTGTGTGTATGTACATATGTTTAGTCAAAAGCACCTAAACCTGTAATGTATTTGATTAGTTAATGATATTCGTTGTGATATCCACGGGAAAGAGATGGAGTGGTCCTATTCTTTTTTGTATTTATTAAGTTTAATTATCATTGTTCCAGGTCAAGTTGCCACGATGAAGAGATCCCGTCACCGATGGCTGGGTTTCACTGGAATATGTAAGTACATATGTATATACATACATTATGATCACGTCTATATCCCTAGCGGGGTAGACAGAGCCACCAGTCTTGAAAATACTGACAGGCCACGTTCAGCTGTTTGGCTTAACGATAGAATTGAGATTCAAATAGTGACAGGTCGCTAGCCCATCTCAGTCATTTTGTGTTTAATAGACCATTTATCGAGGAAGGCTATATAACATCACGTTGCAACTATAAGGAGCGAAGAAATAATGGAAAATGTGAAAAAAAAAACGGGGAGACTCATTCACCCTTGAGGTCTTCAATGATGCCCAAAATAACTATTCCACGTGGATGGAGTCGCGGGCACAGCTAGTATAAAATATATATCAATCCTACTACTATTATAAAGGCGAAAGTTTGTATGGATGTATGGATGTTTGTTACTCTTTCACGCAAAAACTACTGAACCGATTACCATGAAATTTGGTATGTAGGTAGCTGAAGACCCAGAATAACACATAGGCTACTTTTTATCCCAGAGTTCCCGTGGGATTGATAGGGTTTTCATGCGGACGAAGTCGCGGGCGGCCTCTAGTATGATATAATGAAAACGGTAGGTAATAAAAAAATATATCTTTTAAAAGGTTGCATTATGCATTTACCGTGATAAGTCAAGGCTGTGTTGCATAGTGACTGCATTTTGAAAGGTGTTAAGATCTTAAAATGAAGTCTCCTCAGCGCAATTTTACCCCACAAAGAAAAAACAGTGTTAGCAAAAAAATATAATACATAGATATTGGAATAATATGAGACAATAGTAATGGTATACAAATGTGAAATAAAAACAATTTATTAACAAAAAACAAAAACTTTAGGCCTAGCTAAAATATAACTTAAGTATATATAAAGAAAACTTATAGGTATTCTTTATGTAATGTATGCAATTTAAATTTTGCCGCGTTAATTAGTTGAGGTCGCTGGCAGCTTAAACGTCAAGATGTCAAGTGTGATTATTTAGGTTAGAATTATTTTGTGTAGGTAGTGTAACAGATATTTTATTGTAAAAATCTTGCCTGTGAAATTATTAAAATAGACCCGAAATAAGGGCTTTAAATGTTGTTTCTTTTGTTCACAGGTGAGTAAATGTTTAGTTTATAAGCTTATGTCATTATCAAAGTGTTAAAAAACTTTTGTAAATAAAGAAATCTTTTGTTCACAGAAACGCAATTACGTCTTTATTTCTAAATAAACAGGCATATTGATAATTCATTATAATTATATCAAACATTTTTCAATAAAAAATAAAACTGTACTAAATATAAATATATAGACTAAAAAAGAAATTGCTTCCTATTTTTATTGTGTAGTTGTTATGGATAGCCCGTGATTTTTTACCAAAATAGTTATCACATGAATCTCTTAAATTTGAGAGGCAATTTACATATAGTTAAATGATGACACAACGATAAGTTGTGATGTCATAACTAAGCAGTATTTGCCATTTCTATAGCCGCGAATTATTTTCAATTCTATGGGAATTCCGTGGGATTTGCGAAATACCTTTTTCTGAAGGTGGCGTTAAATTCGTTGCTTATTGTAGGTGGCGTTAAATTTGTTGCTTTTTGTAGGTGCTGGTAACTTCGCCGCTCTTTTCTAAATGGCGTTAACTACGTCGACTTTTGTAGGCGGCGCTTAATACGCGCATATAGCGCCTACCTACAAAATAATACATGTTTTTCGCCTATACCACTGGAATTATAGTTTTCACCCATATGAAAGGTACTCTTATGTGTTTTTCTTGGCTCTAAATTATATTTACAAAGTAAAACAGTAACAAGTAAAATTTCAAGAAGAAAGATCCAGTAAATATCGCGTTACAAACAAACAAATTTACTCCTACCATTTAAAATTAATAAAATTTGATGACAATCAACCCAAGTAAATGTTACTACATAAAATTTACTCGTAAGAGAAATGTAGTAAAGTCAACTTATAATATTAATGGAACTGAACTTGAAGAAGTTGAGCGGATTCGTGACCTGGGTGTGACTCTGGATAAAAAATTAAGTTTCGTCCCTCATTACGACGCCATTGTAGCGAAATCTTTCCAAATGCTTGGTTTCGTTAGACGTAATACTGCAAACTTCAGGAACACTACGACCCTAATAACGCTGTATAATGCATTGGTAAGAAGTCACCTTGAATTTGCAAGCGTTGTATGGAGTCCCAGTTACGAGTGCCACTCAGATAGTATCGAGCGTGTCCAACGGGCATTTACACGTCATTTGGCATATAGAACTGCCGGTTTTAGTCACCGAAATGAATACAGTGAACGATTAAAGAAGTTTGGAATGTTGTCTCTCGGTGACCGTCGCAAGCTGATAGACGTAGCGTTTCTCCACAAGCTCGTCCATGGCGCCGTTGATTGTCACAACGCTGTAGAAAATATCAGACTGACGGTGCCTCGACCTAAAGCGCGTAGGAGACTCACTAACACGTTTGCGATCCCTCAATCTAAAACAAACCTCGGCAGGTACGCCCCATTCCCAAGAATGCTCTCCACATACAACAAAATGAATGCAAAATTTAACCTGGACATCTATCATGACTCCCTTCCTAAGCTAAAGTATTTAATTCAGTCATCCCATGAATATTGATATTTTACTCACTTGTTGTAATTAATGCCTAATACTGAATATTAATTATTTGCCATTGTATATATTTTATTAATGTTTAATTGAAAATGAAGTATAAAATTATGTTTCTTTAAATTTAAATCCTTGCATAGATATTGTTTTTAATTTGTTAATAATATAATTGCATGATATTTGTACCTACAAATTAGGACTTTAAGCTTAATTTTGGAAATGCTGTGTCACCTATAATTGGGTTGCATGCTAGCACACTAAATGTAATGTTTATTGTAAACGTTTGTCATGTAACCTGTTGGTGTACCTAAATAAATAAATAATAATAAATAAATAAAATATCAGTTTTATTGGACATAGGTATTTTACAAGAAAAGAATGTAATCATTATTCAAATTTAAGTAACATCCTTGAACAATCGAGTTAAACCCAGAGGTCTTCCAAGAAAACTAATTAAGAATAATAAATCCTACTACTATTATAAAGGCGAAAGTTTGTATGGATGTTTGTTACTCTTTCACGCAAAAACTACTGAACCGATTACCATGAAATTTGGTATGTAGGTAGCTGAAGACCCAGAATAACACATAGGCTACTTTTTATCCCAGAGTTCCCGCGGGATTGATAGGGTTTCCATGCGGACGAAGTCGCGGGCGGCCTCTAGTAATAAATAAGTTATGGTTTGAGGAAAAATATCACTAATAGAGGCCGCCCGCGACTTCGTCTGCCTGGAAATAAACTCGCGCAAAAACCGGGAAAAAAGTAGCCTTAATGTTATTCTGGGTCTTCAGCCACCTACATACCAAATTTCATCGTAATCGGTTCAGTAGTTTTTGCGTGAAAGAGTAACAAACATCCATACTGACATCCTGACATACAAACTTTCGCATTTATAATATTAGTAGGATTCAGTTTTTGTTACCTTCCATTTTTAACCTTCACATAGGTATTCTTACAAAAAATCACGTCTATATCCCTTGCGGGGTAGACAGAGCCAGCAGTCAACAAAAGACTGACAGGCCACGCTCTGCTGTTTGGCCCAACAATCTTTTTTCCATGGATGTCGTTAAAGGCGACTGAGGGATAGGCTTTTATACTTGGGATTCCTCTTTTAGGCGATGGGCTAGCAACCTGTCACCATTTGAATCTCAGTTCTATCATTCAGCCGGGCAGCTGATTGTGGCCTTTCAGATTTTTGATGGACTGTTGGCTCTGTCTACCCCGCATGGGATGTAGACGTGATTATATGTTATGTACCACAGACGCTGTACACACGGCACCCTTCCACCTTCATACATACATACATATGGTGACGTCTATATCCCTTGCGGGGTAGACAGAGCCAATAGTCATGAAAAGACTAAACGGCCACGTTCAGCTATTTGGCTTAATGTTAGAATTGAGATTCAAATAGTGGCAGGTTGCTAGCCCATCGCCTAAACAAAGAATCCCAAGTTTGTGACTCTATCTCTTAGTCGCCTTTTACGACATCAATGGGAAAGAGACGGAGTGGTACTATTCTTTAATGTACCTATTGGTGCCGGCATCCACCTTCAAAGTACGTTAATCTCCTGATTCCAGGTGTAATGTTGGTCATCGCGTCTCTTCCATCCACTTCAGCAGTCCGAGCTACGTCATTGATCTTCGCGAAGACCACCAGCACGACCGCGTCTCCTGAGGAGTTGACGGCAGACGATGAAGTGCAGGTAAATTATAATGAAAAAAATTAAAATAAAAAATCTCTTTGCGCACATAGCTTTTGCGAGGGGCTCCAATCACGTGGAAAATATTTAAAAAAACATTCAATTTCATATATAATCACGTCTATATCCCCTGCGGGGTAGACAGAGTTAACTGTCATCAAAAGACTGAAAGCTCAATTGCTCAATTTTTGGCTCAATGATAGAATTGACATTCAAATAGTGACAGGTTGATAGCTCATTAGCGACTTGATTCAAATAGTGGTTGCTAGCTCATCGCCTAAAACATATCTGTTAATCGCCTTTCACGACATCCGTACTATTCTTTTTTTATAATGGTGCCGGGAACCACACGGTATGTCATATAATAATTATAATAATAATGAATAAAAGTTTTGAATTTGAAAAAACAATTGTAAACAAATTGATTATGTAGATAAAGCGATAAAGCTGTTACAATAAAAAAGAAGTGCCGTGTGGTTGCCGGCACCAATATAAAAAAGGATAGAACCACTCCATCTCATTTCCCATGAAAGTCGTAAGAGGCGACTAAGGGACAGGCTTATAATCTTGGAATTCTAATTTTAGGCGATGGACTAGCAACCTGTCACTATTTGAATCTCAATCCTATCATAAAGCCAAACAGCTGAACGTGGCCATTCAGTCTTTTCAAGATTGTTGGCTCTGTCTACCGCGAAAGGGATAAAGACGTGACTATACGAATGAATGAATGAATAAAAAGAAAAATGTCCGGCTCACTACGTAATCAATATCAGGAAACATATAGAACCTCTCTTTTAACCAAGGTGGTCAACTTTTCAACGCCTTGTATTTCGTTCGCAATCTAGATACGACATAGTTTGTTTCTTGTGTTTATCAGTCTCGATGTTTTCTGTGTACATAAATTAGTAAATAAACAAATAAATAAATAGTTTGTAGAAAATACAATTGCGGACAATGAATTTTGGAGCATATCTTTTACATACATACATACATACGGTCACGTCTATATCCCTTGCGGGGTAGACAGAGCCAACAGTCTAGTCAGAAAATACTGATAGGCCACGTTCAGCTTTGATAGAATTGAGATTCAAATAGGGACAGGTTGCTAGCCCATCGCCTAAAAAAGAATCCCAATTTTGTAAGCCTATCTCTTAGTCGCCTTTTACGACATCCATGGGAAAAAGATGGAGTGGTCCTATTTTTTTTGTATTGGTGCCGGGAGCCACATGGCATATCTTTTATCTTATTTTTTTTATATATAAACCATTAAATTTTCTTTTTACTAATCGATAAGACAAAATATATATATAAATGTAAATGTATACTTTGTGCCGTATGGTTCCCGGCACCAATAGAAAAAAAAGGACTACTACATCTCTTTCCTATGGATTTCGTAAAAGGCTACTAAGGGATAGGCTTAGACCGTCGGTGGTCAAATCGATAAGGTGCCCGATTAAAAGGCGTGTTGCGCTTAAAGGCACCGGTTCGAATCCTACTTCGGCAATATACCAATGACTATTTTCGAAGTTATGAACATTAGTTTGAATACTAACCGATTCTCTTACGGCGAGGGAAAACATCGTGAGGAAACCTGCACATTCAGGCAACTAGATGTGTGACCATGATTGATCCAACACGGGTTAGGTTCCCCTGCAAAGGTTGCGGAGGTCAGACGGGAGTCGCTTCTTGTGAAAATCTGACTCACCCAATCCAGAGGATGAAGTCGGGAAAAGCCAAGAGGTAAAAGATATGCAAAAAGTAAAATATGTGCGTTTTGAACCAGATTTCCTGCTTTCAAGTGTAGAACGACTATATACATACTCGTAACATTCTTATGCTAATTATAATCGTTTCCGTTATAACTGCAACGTTGAATTTGTTTTAATATCCTTTAGTTATTTTCCATGCACTAAATCATACATCTTTTTCTCTTTCCCTCATTCTCCATCTCACTCTCCCTTTGTGTGTGTGTGTGTTTTTTAATTTGTAGCGGGAACGATGATTCGGCTCGACCGCCGCCAAAGGGAAGATCTTCCGCCAGGCTTGGTGTAATATAACCGCGGCTCCCACGATGTTGTGTCGGAGGTTGTATATATAGCTCCAATCCATTAAATCTCTGAAAGCGCGATTTAGATGCCTCGCTGTAATTGGTTGAGCGCGTCATTTTCTTCGCGATGATTGACAGTAGTTGTTTGATTGGATGTTGTGACGAGTGGCGTAGAGATGTCGCCACAAATTCAATATTGATTTTGGCATTTGACATGTCGAGAGAATGGATGAGGGCAGACTTACAAAAGGAATTTATAAGGCAGAGCTGACTGTAAAAGTGGGACAGCCTCGTCGAACTTACAAGGACCAAATTTCGAATGTCTTGAAACAGGGAGATGTTAGGAGTGCATGTAATCTTCGAATATGCATGTACAGAATAAAATAGAATAGACAATTGTCGAAAAAGCTGATTGAGGTATCTCGTGACCGGAGGGCTGGAAATTATCTGGCTCAGAGAATCAGCATTGCCATTCAAATTGGCAACGCTGCCAGCATTCTGGGCACACTCCCGCATTTTGATGCTATGCAGGGACTGTAGGTACAATTTAAATTTTAGTTTGTAGTCATCTTTTTCCTTTCTTTTTATAAGTAGTTTTAGTTTTAATTTAATTGTAATCCTTATACAAATACACTATTTTTTGTAATAAAAAGAAATACATAAAAAAAAATATAGAATAGAATAGATTTATTTTCAAAATTGAATACAAGATATCACTTATTGACGTCACATCACTTAAATCTTATTATAACTACAGCCGCCGTCAAAGCGCATGTGAAGCGGCGGAACAAACTACACTGCAGCATTTTCATCGGACGTCAATTTACAAATATAAATCTCTTAAATCTAAATCATGGACGAATGCACATTGTCTACATTAAATAACATGAATGAATGTAGAACTAGTTATTTCAATACGATTCATGAAAAGAGTAATGAGTGTGGAGGAAGCGGGAGAGGTCTGTTAGGATCGTAGCAAGTGGAAATCCATAGTCTCTGCCTACCCCAATGGGGAACAGGCATGATGGTATGTATATGTATGTATGTTTTAACGCATTTGCCTTCCATCTCACCTCATGGTGAGTGACGATGAAGACGAACATGTTACATGGCTTTCATACATACATACATATGATCACGTCTATATCCCTTGCGAGGTAGACAGAGCCAAAAGTCATCGAAGGATTGGAAGGCCACGTTCAGCTGCTTGGCTTAATGATAGAATTGAGATTTAAAAAGTGACAGGGTTGCTAGCCCATCGCCTAAAAGAGAATCCCAAGTATATAAGCCTATCCCTTAGTTGCCTTTTACGATATCTATAGGAAACAGATGGAGTGGTCCTATTCTTTTTTTTATTGGTGCCGGGAACCACACGGCACATTCATACAACTGGATTTATTATAGTGCCGTGTCATTTTTGGCACAAATACGAAAAAAATCCGTATGTTTAAACGATAATCATTTCTGTTTTCAGACCGAGGCGACGCCCGAAGGGGAATCAACAAATTCCACTTCGAAACTGTCTGGAATCCCACAAATTGACTACATCTACGACCCGAACCTGCCTCGGGAGCTGAACGGTTACAACCTATCGGAGTACCCCTTCTACGAGGCAGTACCACCGCCGGAGACCATGGACTTCAAGTGCGATGGTCTACATGATGGGTTCTACGCGTCTGTACCCCACAAATGTCAGGTAAGTTCTAAAATGTGTTGTGTGGTTCCCGGCGCCAATACAAAAAAGAATACGATCACTCCATCTCTTTCCTATGGATGTCGTAAAAGCCGTCTAAGGGGTAGGCTTATAAACTTGGGATTCTTCTTTTAGGCGATGGGCTAGCAACCTGTCACTATTTGAATCTCAATCATATCTTAAAGCCAAATAGCTGAACGTGGCCTATCAGTCTTTACAAGACTGTAGGCTCTGTCTACCCCGCAAAGGATATAGAGGTGACCATATGTATGTAGTGGAGGTCAGACGGTCATCGCTTCGTGGAAAAACCTGACTCACCCAATCCAGGATCCATGGTCAAAGGCATACCCCGGGCTCCTCTCCAGAGTGGTGAGGATGCGACCGGGTTTAAAGCCAGGAGGAAGAAGATGTACCATATATAATTTCTTAATCATTTCCAGGTGTATCATCACTGCCTCTTCGGCACCAGGTATGACTTCCTCTGCGCGAATTACACCGCATTCGATCAGAAGACGTTCATCTGCCACTTCGTGTCTGAAGTGGACTGTAAGAACTCCCCCAATTATTATAACAGGTATTTAATAACATACATACATACATATTGTCACGTCTATTGTTCATTGTGAAAGAAGAATTCATCCATCCAGAAGAAGATGGAACTGAGATCCCAATTGTAACAAGTTACTATCCAAAAATTAATTAAATGTTATTATTATTAATGTTATATTATTATAATTATAATTAATTGATGTAATGTTATATTATTAATTTAATGAATTCAATATGATTAATTGATTAAATTCAATATGATTATTTGATTTAATTTAACATGATTAATTTACATCTTTCCAGGAACGAAGCCTTGTACAAAGCGACAACGCAAGCCCCCCCACCCCCACCGCCGACTACTACTACTACAACTACTACAACGCGACCACCCCGCGCGGGGGGTCGCCGCCGGCCCTATCACAGATACGAGTATTATGATGATGATTATTACGACGCAAGAGATGATTACGATTACGGGTAAGTAATAATAATCGATGATGAAATAATATTGTAAATGTGGAAGTAAGTTTTCAGTATGTAGTGATAGGTTATGTTAAATAAATAAATATATACGGGACAAATTACTCAGATTGAGTCAACCTCGAAGTAAGTTCGAGACTTGTGTTACGAGATACTAACTCGACGATACTATATTTATAATAAATACTTAGATAGATAAACATCCAAGACCCAGACCAATCAGAGAAAGTTCGTTTCTCATCATGCCCTGACCGGGATTCGAACCCTTGACCTCCGGCGTCACAGACAAGCGTATTACTGCAGCGCCACAGAGGCCATCAAAATGTTATGTTCTTGAATAACTATCTAACTTTATATTTCAGCAGTAGAAGACGACCACGGCCAGGTAGACCAGGGAAGAGGCGGCCTCATGATGATTATGATGATGACAGGTGAGGATTTTCATCAATCCATACAAATAAAACATACATACATATAATGTCTAATGTCAGGTCACAGCCCAAACTGTAGGGCGTAGAAAGCTGACATTTGACACCATATCCCTTAGGGTAGGAAGGACTGTATTAATTGAGGAATATTCCCACGGGAATATTAAGTGGTATTCTTAACGTGCTTTGTTTGATAAATATTTTTTTCAAACGACCTAGTCTCGTCTGTATAATTAAAAATGTGAAGAAAAATACGTACATACATATGGTCACGTCTATATCCCTTGCGGGGTAGACAGAGCCTGTAGAGGTAGCAGTCTTGAAAAGACTGAATGGCCACGTTCAGATATTTGGCTTAACGATAGAATTGAGATTCAACTAGTGACAGGTTGCTAGCCCATCGCCTTAATAAAAATACCATGTTTGTAAGCATATTCCTTAGTCGCCTTTTAAGACATCCATAGGAAAGAGATGAAGTGGTCCTATTCTTTTTTGTATTGGTGCCAGAAACCACACGGCACTACGTGCGTAGAAAAATACGTGAATGAGAAAATGGCATGTTGTGATATTTAAATTAAAACATTACAGGTACGAGAGACGTCCAAGACCTAGAGATGAGCCAGCCGACGAGGATTACGAAGACAGAAGACCATATCACAGACCAGGCAAAAGACCGTACAATGAACAAAGAAGACCGTACGACGACGATGAAGACAGAAGAACATATAGACCTGGCAGTCGAAGGCAAAGACCGAGAGACGAAGACGATGAAAGATACAGAGATGAAGATGAAAGACCTAGAGCAGGACAGAGAGATCAAAAAAGAGAAGACGCTAGACCAAGACCTAACAAGTTTAGGCCTAGAGATGAAATCAAACCTAGGGACGAGATACGACCAAGGGATGAGGTGAAAGCTGATGATAAACCAAGAGAAGAAATCAGGCCGAGAGATGAGAAACGAACCCGGGATGATCCTAGAGATAGGCCTACATTTAGATCTCGCGATGAAGGGAAACCTCGTGATGAGATTCGCCCCAGGGATGAAATTAAACCGAGAGATGAAAGAAGACCTTCTAGGGATGAAACTACAGCTCCTGAAAAGTCTAGTAGGCCAAGAGATGACAGATATCAGTCAAATGAAGGCAGAAGACACAGAGAAGAGAGACCTTATAGGCGTGAAGAACGACCCTATAATGATAGGAATTACGATGAAGATAGAAACGTTGAGGAAAAAAGAGAAGTCCCAACTGCACCTGAAGGCCAAGGTCTAGTCAAACCAAACGGTCACGGAATTTTCAGTAAGCCAAGAATGCCCCCGAAAATAAAGCGGCCAGTGCCGGAGAACGTTAAAAATAAATACGAATATGTGACTGTTACCACTACTAAAGCTCCACCCAAGGTTGATGATGAATACTATGATGATTATGAAGAAGAAGATACTAGAAGGCCGTCGTCATCAGGGAAATCCAGTTCAGTTCAGCAAAGGCCTAGGGAGCCGATGGAAAAGGAAAAGTTCAAGCCTACAAGACCACACGCTCCGGCGAGCTACAAAGACAGAAGAAATAAGAAGCCTTCGGGCTATGACGATGAATATTACGATACAGAATGGAAAGACCGAAGACCTAGTCCAAAACCTCTGAAATCTCTGCCCGTCAGAGAAGCTATGGACGATTATTATTATGATTACGATGATAAAAAGGACAATAGAAAAATAATTCCCAAAGAAGAAGATGCACCAACGAAAGGTAGACAGATGGTGAGAGTAATTAAACGTCCTTTTTTACCGTCTAGGGGTGGCAGCCCTTACTTGCCTAGGGGCTTACAGCCAGTCGCTGGCAAAGACATGACTGTTCCCCCAAATACCACCCCTAAACCTACCACCACTACTACGACAACAACCACTACTACTACGACTACCACTACTCCTCCACCCCCTCCTCCAACTACTACAACAACCACAACAACAACAACCCAACAATCTACAACTTCACACACAACAGAACCACCAACAACACAACATCTAAAAATTCCAGAAGATGAGTACGAATATTACGATGAAGATGATATAGAATACGAAGGCAAAGACAAGAAAGAGACAACAACACATCTGTCAGCACCAACCACAACCGAGGAAGAAGTCAAAACGAATGAACCCGAAACAACGACAGTTCAACTAACAACGCCTGAAGAACAAGCTAAATCATTAGCAACGAAAGTTTTAAGAGTTTACAATGACAATTACGAAGCTATCAGAGAAAAATTGGAATCAACATTATCGCCGGGAGATTATATCAAACCTTACCTAAATTTCAACGCTCATGTAGCCACAGAAGCACCGGCGAAGCATATTATAGCACCAAAACCAGAAATATCCAAACCTTACACGGCTACAGGAAAACCGGTCATCCCAGAAAACATTTCGATCAAACACAATTTAGCGGATTCCATTGAAAACGAATATGACGTTCGACTAAACGAGGCTATAACACCAAATTTGCCGAACGTCAACATAAGAGTTCCTAGTGGATTCGTACCATCGAATAGGGACTATACTTATTCCAGATTTAGAAATAACTTCGCCCCGGCCGAGCCGCAGTACGCGGCGTCGGAATTATCAAATTATCAGGTTAGGAAGCGTCCACAGGTGTCTGGAGTTAGTCTCAGGACACCTAACTCCTTTTATTTACAGCCTCAGAGAGCGGTGTCTTACGAAGATGGCGCCCAGAGGTATCCAAGACAGCTGGTCTACAGACAGGTTGTAGGTAACTTCTTCTAATTGTGATTGTGGTAACCTTTGAGAGAATTGGGCTATGAAAACCTGTAGTGTATGTTTCTGTGAACTCTTATATATATATAAAGCTGTGCCCGCGATTTCGCCCGCGTGGAATAGTTATTTTGGGCATCATTGAAGCCCTCAAGGATGAATAATTTTCACGGTTTTTTTTTTCATATTTTCCATTATTTCTTTGCTCTTTGTAGTTGCAGTGTGATGTTATATAGGCTAAAGCCTTCCTCGATAAATGGTCTATTCGACGCAAAAATAATTTTTCAATTCGAACCAGCAGTTCCTGAGATTAGCGCGTTCAAACAAACAAACAACATCAGCTTTATAATATTAGTATAGATTGGCTCAAGAATAGTAAGCACATCGAAGTGATATTTTAAATTCAATCTTGTTTCAACTATTTTACATTTTATTTGCAATGTACGAGTAAATTATAAAAATTAAATTAATTGAAAAAATTATATAATGTAAAAAAAGTTCTTTTTTTTTTCAATATAAAGTTTAATAATAATTAATTTGTTATTTACTTTAACTGTTCTATTCGTCTTAGATATAAAACAGCAATCTCTCAACAAAAACTATTTTATTTTAAAAACATACGTTACAGGTTTTTGTTGAAATTAGTTTTTAATAAATTCGGATCAAAAATTTGTAAAATATTATTTAAGGTCAAAATCTTAGACAATTAATTAAAATAATAAAAAAGAATATTGCTTTTTAATGTGTGCAATAAACGGCCAATTCTTAATATTATATTAGAAACAATTTTATGATTATTTGTTAAGTAAACATTTTTTCAGAAGGCGTATATCTTTTTTAAAATAAAGAAACATTATACAAAATCAATTTGAACCAGCAAGAAAGTTAGTTCTTGATTTCAGTTATAAAAAACTAACTTAAAAAAAACAAATAATTAAAATAAGAATAAGTGAGATTTTTAAAAATTGTATTTAAAATCCATGTTTTATTATTTTTATATATATATAATACCTATATCATTATCTGCACAACTTAATTCAATAAATGGATTTTTGATAAAATGTTTTAAATTTATGTATTATCTTTTTCAATTTCTTTCGCTAAGACACTGCCAATTTTTAGAATAATATTACTTTTTTGATACGAAAAAATACTCTAGTTACCTTATTGTAAGTGTTTTTTTTTCAAAGGTTACCTGTCAACTATGGTTGGTGATTTTTTTTTTTATGAAATCTATATAATGTATATGAAATTCTCGTGTCACAATGTTCGTTCATCGTTCTGCTCCGAAACGGTTTGACAGTATAGAGTAGGTCTGAGAATCGGCCAACATCTATTTTTCATACCCCTTAGTGATTAGGGTTGTCCACCCTTAACATTTTTTTAACTAGAAATCATTTATATGGCAAAACAACGTTTGCCGGGACAGCTAGTAAAACTTTAATTTTTTAATAGAATCTAGGAAAGAAACCAAGTAAATATCACCAAAATTTTAATATAATTTAAATATTTGTTTTGACAGTAAATTATATTATAAATATCTTATTTATTTAAATTAAATACAATTTTACCAACCATACGCGAAAAAAAATGACTGTAAATTACGAAAATTATGCAATTGTAAATGTTATTTTGTAAAATTTAATTTTAAGAAGACTTTTTTTAATACAAAAAATATAAAATCTGAAATGTGTTTCATTTATTTGCTGCGTGATTAAAATACATACATATAGGCCCGTCTATATCCCTTGCGGGGTGGACAGAGCCAACAGTCTTAAAAAACTGAAACCCCGCTGTAAAATAGCTTATATAACTGTACGTGCAAACTAGGGTATAAATCGTTTTAGCTAGGTTCCATGTCTGGGAACATTCTTTTTATTCTATACTAGAGGCCGCCCGCGACTTCATCCGCATGGAAATCCTATCAATCCCGCGGGAACTCCGGGATAAAAAGTAGCCTATATGTTATTCTGGGTCTTCGGCTACCTACATACCAAATTTCATCGAAATCGATTCAGTAGTTTTTGCGTGAAAGAGTAATAAACATCCATACTGACATACTCGCAAACTTTCGCATTTATAATATTAGTAGAATCTTCACCCTGTTTTGCCCAAAATAATTTTTCCATACAAGATGGTTGCTAGGCAACGATAATTGTTTTTTTTTTCTGATATCATTAAAGGCCATCCACAAATTAGTCACTAAGATGAATAATTGCCGTGTGGGAATTCCCAACTGTGGAACAATCAACAAAACAAGACGATCGGTTTACGTGTGGGGGGAGGAGAAAGTCCGAATGAGAAGTCCTGCTCGGTCAACCAGGTAACCATATAATAAAACTAGAGGCCGCCCGCGACTTCGTCCGCATGGAAACCCTATCAATCCCGCGGGAACTCTGGGATAAAAAGTAGCCTATGTGTTATTCTGGGTCTTCAGCTACCTACATACCAAATTTCATGGTAATCGGTTCAGTAGTTTTTGCGTGAAAGAGTAACAAACATCCATACATCCATACAAACTTTCGCCTTTATAATAGTAGTAGGATTAAAATGAAATTACTTTTAAATTATTAATATTTATATTTCACGTCTTAAATTACCGTTGACAAATACCATTACAATTAATTACAAAAAAAAAAATACTCCCTAAAATTCATTATTAATTCATTAAAATACAAACAAATGCGTATGAAATACAGCAGAAATAAATAATTTTACATTTGGTAATTATTTTAATGAAACAATAAATTTAAAAATATATATTTTATTAAAACATTTAAATATATATAATGTACTTTTAGATATATTGCAAATCAAAATTATTAATATAATAGGTTATATACTTTGTTACAATTTATTTTGTATGCTTCTCGGTCAATGTCATTGATGATAAAAAAGCTAAATTATCTATGACGTATCAATTTATATTCAATCCAAGGCAATACGAATCATTAATAGAGACATTTACGTAAGAACCATAGTATATTATACAACTAAATATTTCGGGCATCATTGAAGCCCTCACATATTCTATTATTTCTTCGCTCCTAATAGTTGCAGCGTGATGTTATATAACCTAAAGCCTTCTTCGATAAATGGTCTATTCAACACAAAAAGAATTTTTCTATCTGAACCAGTATTTCCTGAGATAAGCGCGTTCAAACAAACTCTTCAGCTTTATAATATTAGTATAGATATATATACAACAACCAAGTATATATAGTAAGGTTCTTACTTGCCGAGATTCGAACCCGGGACCTCCGGTGTCACAGACAAGCGTACTACCGCCGCGCCACAGAGGCCGTCACGAATTTGTATGGAATTTCTTTAGTCCCATCGCGTCACCGCTAGATGGTGCTAATCAAATACACATACAAATTCGCGTTAACTTGCCCGACGCGTTAAAGTAAAAGTCGCACTGACCCTTCTGAGAATTCAGCGGCAAGGGACCTTAAGTTTATTGAAAACACACAAAATAAATTGAAAAAAAGTAATTTGGAGAAGTGTTTTGTACTAAAAAATTACTGCGTACAGTTATATTTGAATTTAAATATTATGTTTTAAATTTAAATACTAGTTCGAAAATTAAGGTTTGATGATAAATTGATGTTACATTTGAAAATCAACGTTATAATAGTTAAATGATTCATTTATTTAATGCCAACTTTTACCAATCAAAATATATAATATATTTTAATATTGAAGTAAGTTATATCATTTCTACACGTTTTCTCACCAATGTTGATAAAATGACAAAACATGACATCATTTTTAACTTACGCTACTAATAATTGTTAATGAATTCTTAACCTCATTTTTAACCACAACGGTACTATTCACTATTTATTTTATCGATTCTTTACGAAGATTATTAATAGTATTATTTCGCCGTTGTAATTTTTTATTGTTCTTTTCTCATTTATTTATGAATTATTTTCGAGTGGGAAGGTCATAAAATTCTTACTTGGTTGAAGTTATCAATCTGTCATAATAATAAAATGTTATAAAATAAAGTATTATTATTATTATTTTCAGTTGTTTTCTTCAAATAATTTTAATTGCTCCACAATCATTTCTCAGTTGTTAATAAGAAAAATAATCAGAAAATTGTTGATTTTCAATTATAATATCAATTCTTACCTACCTATTATTTTTTTCTTAAGTTCCAGTAATTATCAATTTTGTTTGCAATTTATATTTTCATTTAATTTACGATTCCGCCTTACAACAGTAACAAATTGATTTAGCATTGTCAATTTTAATGCTACAATATGCTATATATACATTTAATTTGTTTTATAAATATTAATATTATCAGATCGATGCTTACATATATCCATCACGATTCTCAGTATCTTTTCATCTAGGTACAATTTTTTCATCAATTTGGCACAAAACTGATACCTGTTATAAATTTTATAATCTAGAATTTTCAAACTGTTCCCGAATCAATCTGTATTTGAGACTCCAAGATTTAGTCGCAAACGGCGCCGATAGTAAGTCTGGATTTTTAACTGAACCATTCCTATCTTCATAACTCTCAGTTTGGACAATACCGTTCGTCTTCTCTGTGATTCTTTCATCTTCTTTATAATCTTTATGTTCTTTCGCTACTTCTTTTACATCCATCTCTGGTTCAGATCCGTGGATCATTCTGTTGATGGGATATTGGATCCAGTAGAAAAAGAAGACTGACGCCCAGATGAAGAGTTGGAACAGGCAGACTTGCCACCAGGTCATCACACCGAAGACGCCGTACAGCCAGCGGTGTGCGAAGAAGTATATGCTGTAGTATCTGAAAAGAAAAATGGAGGAATTAAAAATTCAAATTCAAAACTTTTATTCATTACTATCTGTTCCCGCGATACCGTCCGCGTGGAATAGTTATTTTGGGCATCATTGAAGCCCTCAAGGATGAATAATTTCCCCGTTTTTTTTTCACATTTTCCATTATTTCTTCGCTTCTAATAAATGCAGCGTGATAGTTTATAGCCTAAAGCCTTCCTCGATAAATGGTCTATTCAACGCAAAAAGAATTTTTCAATTTGATCTAGTAGTTCCTGAGATTAGTGCGTTTAAACAAACAAACAACTCTTCAGCTTTATAATATTAGTATAGACGTGCTGTGATTTCCCACAAGATTTACAGGAAGAAACAAAATGGAAAAAAAGGTCCTATAAAATAACAACAACAACATAAATCACGCCTCTTCCCCGAAGGGGTAGGCAGAGACCACATCTTTCCACTTGCCACGATCTCTGCACACTTCTTTCGCTTCATCCACATTCACAACTCTCTTCATGCAAGCTCGGCGGTTTCGGGCACTCTTGACCTGACCCTTTGCTAGAACGTCTCCGATTTGATCAAGATACGTTCGTCTAGGCCTTCCCACTCCAACAGTCCCATTCACAATTCCTATATATTACCTAGTTATAGATGTTACCTTACGTAAAAACTAAAATATTAGACTCCCGAAACATAGCACTGTTATCGACATTAAACGAATTCATTTTTGAAACATACTTTTGTAGAAAAATATGGTATTATTAAACAAAATGGATGACATTATCCATGATCCGTCAAATCTGTCAAGTTTTTCCTCTATAAAGGCTGATTTACACAGGGTGCCGTGTGGTTCCCGGCACCAATACAAAAAAGAATAGGACCACTCCATCTCTTTTCCATGGATGTCGTAAAAGGCGACTAAGGGATAGGCTTACAAACTTGTGATTCTTTTTTAGGCGATGGGCTAGCAATCCATAAAATATATATATATAGGTATATATTATGGATGTCCAATTTTAAAAATATTTATGTACAGAGTGTACTGAATTTTTATTTAGGTTCAAATCAAACTACAATTCATAACGAGGTTCCTGTGCCAAGCTCAAGCCAGATGTATTTATCATTAAGGTAATCATCAGTCCTATAATAAGCCTTCTCACAAGCTGAACGTGGCCTATCAGTCTTTCTCAGTCGTCTCTGTCTACCCCGCAACGGGTATAGACGTGACTATATGTATGTATGTATACTCACACCACAGCATACAGCACAGACACGGAAGTATTAATGAGCAGTTCCAGCTTGAAGTTGACCGGCTTCCTCCTCGGCTGAAGAAGCGTCTCCAACACCACCACCACAGCTATGTTGGTGTGGACGCAGTGATTGAACCACCAGGGCACTATGGCGTCGTAGACCATGGGGAACACCAATTCCCTGTCTATGGTATAGACCGACCAGAACATGCCGGTTACGAACTGAAATCACAGAATATATACATGAATAAATATATATATATATATATGTGCCGTGTGGTTCCCGGCACCAATAAAAAAGTCGTTATTTTTAATGTTTTTTTTATGTATTACTTATAATTTGTTATGTACAATAAAGAACTAACTAACTAACTAACTTACTAACAAATGAACAAACAAACAAAAAAAAGAAAGAAAGAAAGAAAAATATTTTATTTGATATCGCAAACTTAACTATATATAGGTACTAAGTAAAAGGATTTTACAATTTGTGCGTTTTTGTGAATATCAAAAAGGCTTCCTCTCAGCATAGTGTAAAGAATAGAACCACTCCATCTCTTTCCCATGGATATCGTAAAAGGCGACTAAGGGATAGGTTTACAAACTTGGGATTGTTCTTTTAGGCGATGGGCTAGTAACCTGTCACTATTTGAATCTCAATTCTATCATCAAGCCAAATAGCTGAACGTGGCCTATCAGTCTTTTCAAGTCTGTTGGCTCTGTCTACCCCGCAAGGGATATAGCCGTGACCTATTCTTTTTTTTATTGGTGCCGGGAACCACACGGCACTATCACGTCACGCACGTCTATGATATTCGCGTTAATTCCCGTTTCAACGCATTAATGCAATTAATTAGCGAATTACTAACGCATGTGAAAGGCACCACCAGCGCGGTGAACACAATGTCCCTCCAGTATCGAATCTTGGTCCCTATTGATGTCTCGTGCTTGTTCAGCCACTCTAACACGTCGTACGCTAGAGCCAGGCTGAGGAAGATCGTTTGGAAACTCTGAAACAGAAGAAATAATAAATCCTACTACTATTATAAAGGCGAAAGTTTGTATGGATGTATGGATGTTTGTTACTCTTTCACGCAAAAACTACTGAACCGATTACCATTAAATTTGGTATGTAGGTAGCTGAAGACCCAGAATAACACATAGGCTACTTTTTATCCCAGAGTTCCCGCGGGATTGATAGGGTTTCCATGCGGACGAAGTCGCGGGCGGCCTCTAGTAAATAAATATATACGGGACAAATTACACTGATTGAGTCAGCCTCGAAGTAGGTTCGAGACTTATGTTACGAGATACTAACTCAACGATGCTATATTTTATAATAAATACTTATATAGATAAACATCCAAGACCCAGGCCAATCAGAAAAAGTTCTTTTCTCATCATGCCCTGGCCGGGATTCGAACCCGGGACCTCCGGTGTCACAGACGAGCGTACTACCGCTGCGCCACAGAGGCCGTCAAAATAATTTATTATCCCAACTAATATTTCAATGCGAATGTAACTTTGTTTGTTAACTCGTCACGCGTTATCTCCTGAACTAATCTTCTTGAAATTTCACATAATATATATAATTAAGAGTCTGGAGAAGGCCATAGGGTACCTTTCATTCCAATAAAAACTTAAGTGCCATGTGGTTCCTGGGCACCAATAGAAAAAAGAATAAGACCACTCCATCTCTTTCCCGTCATGTCGTAAAAGGCGACTAAGGGATAGGCTTATAAACTTGGCATTCTTCTTTCAGGCGACGGGCTAGCAACCTGTCACTTTATATGAATCTCGATTCTATCAGTAAGCCAAACAGCTGAACGTGGCATATCAGTATTTGCAAGACTGTTGGGTCTGTCTACCCCACAAGGGATATAGACGTGATTATATGTAGGTACATATGTATGTAAAAGCTAAAGTTCCCCTGAGTTATGCGTAAAACCTGTTCTCTTAGGTAGGTTGCGCTAAATTCGTCGCTTTTTGTAGTTGGCGCTAAATACACGCGGACGAAGCTGCGGGTGGAGGTTAGTTAAAATAAATGAATGAATCAGTTGTTTCTACCAAAATAGGTCATTATATATTATATCAATGAAGTTAGAGCCGGCCCTAGCTAAATACGCAACTAAATTATAATTTTAATTTTCGTATTTTCTTCTTTAATATATTACTTAATTTACATACATACATACATACATACATAAAACCACGCCTCTTTCCCGGAGGGGTAGGCAGAGACTACATCTTTCCACTTGCCACGATCTCTGCATACTTCCTTCGCTTCGTCCACATTCATAACTCTCTTCATGCAAGCTCGGCGGTTTTGACCTGACCCTATACCAGGACCTTACTTAATTTCTTTTTTAATATTCTATTTCTTCCTAGGTATGTCGCGGTGATCAGTTACCTAGTTAGGACTAGGATATATGTATATATTACTAGCTGTGCCCGCGACTTCGTCCAATTCCGGTTCAATAGTTATTTTGGGCATCATCGAAGCCCACAGGGATGAATAATTTTCTCCGTTTTTTTTTCACTTTTTCCATTATTTCTTTGCTCTTTAGCTATAGTTGCAGCGTGATGTTATATACCATTTCAATTCGAACCAGTAGTTTCTGAGATAAGCGCGTTCAAACAAACAAACAAACTCTTCAGCTTTATAATATTAGTGTAAAGCTGAAGAGTTTTAATTTATATTTGTTTATGGAACACTGAATAAAACAAAATGTTACACTTTGTATTGTATCCAGCTTTAAGAAATAAACATATGTATAATATATTGATTGATTGACGATACATTCAAAATCTGAAAAATCCAATCGTCCTATATCCAGATGATGAGAAATTATTTTCAGTCGACCTATTTTTAGGCCAAATGACTTACTGAGAACATACATACATACATACATATGGTCACGTCTATATCCCGTGCGGGGTAGACAGAGCCAACAGTCTTGAAAAGACTGAACGGCCACGTTCAGCTATTTGGCCTAATGATAGAATTGAGATTCAAATAGTGACAGCCCATCGCCTAACTAAGAATCCCAAGTTTGTAAGCCTATCCCTTAGTCGCCTTTTACGACATCCATGAGAAAGAGATGGAATGGTCCTATTCTTTCTGTATTGGTGCCGGGAACCACACGGCACTGAGAACATTTCAGAATTAACGGTAATTTTTAATGATGATTGATGAGGGGGCGACAAATTTGTGCCGCGCTTCGTGCAAAAACTCGGCTAGGGCCGGCACCGAGTGAACTATTTTTGTTTTATACACGTGGTTCGTGAGCATCGCGTGATGTCCACTGCACCCTGTCCGAGGTCACTGACCTGATAACTTATCATTCCAATCCCGAATAATATTATAACTTAGTCTGTTTGTTTGTTTGTTACATCTTCAAGAGTCATCTACAGAATTAATCTTCTTGAAATATCACGTACCTATATATTAGTGTGTGCCGTGTGGTTCCCGGCACCAATAGAAAAAGAATAGGACCTCCATCTCCTCCATCTCGTTCCCATGGATGTCGTAAGAGGCGACTAAAGGATTGGCTTATATACTTGGTAAACTTGGGATTCTTTTCTTAGGCGATGGGCTAGCAACCTGTCACTATTTGAATCTCAATTCTATCCTTTAACCAAACAGGTGAACGTGGCCTATAACCATCAGTATTTTCAAGACTGTTGGCTCTGTCTACCCCGTAAGGGTTATAGACGTGATGATATGTAAGTATTTACATATAAAGTATATTTGTCTATCTTAAGGTTTACACGACCTTATTCTAAATAGACTACATGCACAAGGAATGTTATGTTTACTTACTGTTAATATAACATAATATTAATTAGATTGAATAATTAGATGACTTCGCGACCCGAGATACGTGATTAAATGCAGAGAAAGAGATAAAGGTATATTTACCTCTCAGTCATATACATATATCTAAGTTTATCATAATCTTATATAATGAATCTTAATGTAATTAGACTTATAAACTTGAGATTCTTTTATGTGATGGGCTACCAACCTGTCACTATTTGAATCTCGAATTCCATCAATAAGCCATACAGCTGAACATGGTTTTTCAGTCTTTACAAGACTGCCGGTTGTGTCTACCCCGCAAGGGACATAGACGTGACCATATGTATGTATGTAAATCTCTTCCAGCGGTCCCGACTTCTAGCCCCATCGCCTAAAAAAGAATCCCAAGTTTATAAGCCTATCCCTTAGTCGCCTTTTACGACATCCACGGGAAAGAGATGGAGTGGTCCTATTCTTTTTTGTATTGTTGCCGGGAACCACACGGCACTTAGACGGAAGAGATTTCTTTAGAAATAAGCAAAACCTATGTACAATAATTTTGTTTCTTGCGATTATCAGTCTCTAAGTATTCTGTGTACATAAATAAGTAAATAAATAAATAAAAAGAACTTACGAAATTCCAACCGGTCAAATAACCCAATCGGAAAGTGTACAAATCTCTTATTTTTAACACTGAATTGCTTGCTAAATCCAATGTATTCGCGAAAACGGCAATATAAGCGTGATGTATTATAACAATAACGTGGGCCACCGTCTTCCAATACAACCTAGCGTCACTTCTGTCGAATAACTTCTCGTTTTCAGTTATCAAAAAACATAAAACGTTGTAAAATATGTTCGTGTCTTGCCACAACGCGTCCATTTTTTCGAAATCGGAACGAGTTTTATTTTGAGAAGAATTCTATATTTGAATTAGTTATGTAAATTTTGATTAAATACAGACAAGAAAATTGGAACGTTAAAATTATTTTTAAAAAATACGTTTGAATTCAGTTTTATTTTTTATTCGTTTTGTTTTTACTATCAATAATTTTTATTTATCTTTTTGTTTAATAAAATCTTATAAATTACTAACACTAATTAATCTAATGTTAGACGCCCGTGTATAATAATATTGTGGGGCGACTATTTGATAAAATCGATTGCCAAGCTCAGAGGGTACTCCGTATTGTTTTAATTACTTATCGATAATGTTGCCATTGTTGAAAAAATTGCGTAAAAATTTGGTAAATTTTAGTATTTGTTTAAAAGACAGCCGCAGCGGACAGCTGTTATATTATGTTTTTGTTATGACTAAAATGTTACGACGATTATATTTTGTCGAAAGTATTTTGCTATTTCTGTTCAATGTGACCCGCAATGACAAACCGATTTATTTTGTATCTATGTAGGTAATTTTACGAGCATTGAATTTTCAAATTCTTTTTTTTTCCAAGAACTTTGCCTGCGGCTCATATTACATGGAAAACATATTTTTCTTTAACCCTATACCTATAATGAATGAAAAATTTCATAGAAATCGGCTCAGTGGTTTCGATGTAAAAGACGTTAACGTTTAGACGTAAAAAACAAACAAACATACTTACTTTCCCATTTATAACATTTCAAATTTATACATTTATCTTTGAGTTAGTATCTCGTAACACAAGTTTCGAACTTACTTCGAAGCTAACTCAATCTGTGTAATTCCCGTACATACATACATATGGTCACGTTTATATTCCTTGCGGGGTAGACAGAGCCAATAGTCTTGAAAAGACTGAACCGCTACGTTCAGCTATTTGGCTTAATAATAGAATTGAGATTCAAATAGTGACAGGTTGCAAGCCCATCGCCTAAAAAAGAATCCCAAGTTTGTAAGCCTATCCCTTAGTCGCCTTTTACGACATCCATGGGAAAGAGATGGAGTGGTCCTATTCTTTTATGTATTAGTGCCGGGAACCAAACAGCAATACCTATAATAATTTTATAATATTACAGTTTTTATAAGGGAGAAAATATGATAACTTGGCAACACTAATATATCGTTAAGAGCAGAGGCTCTCCTATCACGCCACCAGACTTGTCGCCAGACTCCATATACACAATCTCATACAGATAATTTTTACTATATACATATGGTCACGTCTATATCCCTTGCGGGGTAGACAGAGCCAACAGTCTTGAAAAGGCTGAACGGATACGCATATCGCGTTTCAAAACGGGATAACGCCATCTGTTATTATAAAATTAAACTAAACTTAGACATATATTAAAACCAAAATTAGACACCAGGATTATATCAAACATCATTTGTATACTAACGTCATTCGACTTGACATGACCGACCTCAGCAAACTATTGTAATATTTTTTGTCATGTTCAAGGTTCATTTTCTTACATACATACACAAATACATATATACACGTCTATATCCCCTGCTGGGTAGACAGAGCCAACAGTCTTGAAAAAAATGAAAAGCCACGTTCAACTGTTTGGCTTATTGAAAGAATTGAGAATTAATTAATTGTTCATTTTCAATTATATTTATATACAGAATAGGAAAAGAATAGTGTGTGGACTTAAAATGATCCGCAGAAAGGTACAGGTTCGAATCTCACCTCGGCCGTGTACCAATGTCTATTTTGGAAGTTATGTACATTAGTTTGAATACTAAACGATGCTCTTACGGTGAGGGAAAACATCGTGAGGAAACCTGCACATTCAGGC
This sequence comes from Amyelois transitella, assembly GCF_032362555.1. NCBI lineage: Eukaryota > Metazoa > Arthropoda > Insecta > Lepidoptera > Pyralidae > Amyelois > Amyelois transitella. Next base: position 708,471 of record NC_083532.1, on the reverse strand, counting down.
AACTGGATGTGTAACCATGGATACAATACGGGTTAGGTTCCCCTGCAAAGGTTGCGGAGGTCAGACGGGAGTCGCTTCGTGTGAAAACCTGACTCACCCAATCTAGTATCCATCATGGTCAAAGGCATACCCCGGGCTCCTCTCCAGAGTGGTGAGGATGCGACCGGGACAAAAGCCAGGAGGAGGAAATCCTCAAGTGAAGTTAAAATCTCAAAGTCATTTGAATCACACGAGTGCACTCAGAGATGCAAGTTAGTGTAATTTCTGTGATAAACTGCTATTAAATGCGCCCTTGAAGCTGATATTATCCTGTCTATTATAACATGCGTCAATGTACAGTCGTCGGCATAAAAACAGTTATGAAGGAAAATATATTAGATACTAGCTGTACCCGCGACTGCGTCCGAGTGGAATAGTTATTATGGGCGTCATTGAAGCCCTCAAGGATGAATAATTTTCCCCGTTTTTTTTTTCACATTTTCCATTATTTCTTCGCTTCTAATAGTTGCAGCGTGATGTTATATAGCCTAAAGCCTTCCTCGATAAATGGTCTATTCGACGCAGAAAGAATTTTTCAATTCGGCCCAGTAGTTCCTGAGATTAGCGCGTTCAAACAAACAAACAAACTCTTCAGCTTTATAATATTAAGTATAGTATAGATAAATGTTTACGTATGATTATTGCCACTTATACACTGACAATGGGAACACTCCATCTCTTTCCAATTAAATTGAATTAAATTGAATTTTTCAAACTATGTAATGTAGGTACGTAACTTTGGAGAAAAGAATCAATAATTTGTTCTAGGTTCTATTTTGTTCTTAAGGTACCATAAATTTTAATCGGGTTCAAAATTAAATTAAATAAAAAAAGGACATAAAACTAAATAAAAATATCATAAAACAACCCCCGTGGCAAGGTACCAAAGATTATCTGATTATTTCGACCTTTGTTTTAGTTCCAAAAAAAAAATTCGTTCATTCCTTTTGTGTTGCCATTTTGATAATATTAATGCACGTCATGAACGACTAAAGTGCCGCGTGGTTCCCGGCACCAATAGAAAAAAGAATAGGACCCCTCCATCCCTCTCCCATGGATGTCGTAAACGGCGGCTAAGGGGTAAGCTTATAAACTTGGGATTCTTCTTTTAGGCGATGGGCTAGCAACCTATCACTATTTGAATCTCAATTCTATAGTTGAACGTGGCCTATCGGTCATTACAAGACTGTATGCTCTGTCTACCCCGCAAAGGATATAGACGTGTTTGTATGTATGTATGAACGACTAAAAATTAAAAATTAAAACTTACAAAATTCCAGTTCGTGCCATACGCCGCGCCAAACACACACAAACGTCTCACTAACTCATTCTTATTGGCCAAAATATCACCACTTAAGATACCGCCGAACACCACGACACCAAAATGATGTACCAGAAATATTAAATGCACAAATGTTCTTAAAATACTGAAAATATATTCTTTACTCATTCTTTAAAAAAAAAAAAATAAGATGAAAATTACGCTGTAAATTTTAAAATTAATTTAATAAATTTTCGTTGCGCACAGAGAATTTTTCTTAAAACGAACGGTGATTTGTAAATTATTTAATAAATTTACGTTAAATGCACAACACTTTAACAGTTAATACTTAATATTTTAAAAATAAATGCTAAATATTGAATTAATTTAATAAATTTCCTTTTAAAAATAAACATTAATTATAATATTAACAATATGTGACGAATAAATATTGTTTTTTTTAAACTACGTGAATGTGTTAAAAATACGTTTAATCTCGATAAGTTTTATAACATACTGTTGACATTGATTCACAATGGTGTACAGTCTTACTCGTAATTATATTGTAATTAAATTAATTGAATTTTAATATTGTATTTTGTAATTGTTACAGTTATTTATTGCTAAATAGTCGATAGACTAGCAACCTGTTAATATATATAATTTATTCTATTGATATTTTTAAAATAAATTTGTGCCGTGTGGTTCACCCGGCACCAATAGAAAAAAGAATAGGACCACTCTGTCTTTTTCCCGTGGATGCCGTAAAAGGCGACTAAGGGAAAGGCTTATAAACTTGGGATTCTTCTTTTAAGCGATGTGCTAGCAACCTGTCACTATTTGAATCTCAATTCTATCACTGAGCCAAACAACTGAACGTGGCCTTTTAGTCTTTTCTGGACAGTTGGCAGTGTCTATCCCGCAAGGAATAGAAACGTGATTAAATGTATGTTAGTAGTTATCAATAGTTCTTTCTACATCCCTTCATGTATAAACCTAACAAAAATAAACTGCATCATTCATTAAAGACCCCTAATTCGGTCATCCTACTAATATTATAAATGCGAAAGTTTGTAAGTTATGATGTCAGTATGTTTTTACTCTTTCACGCAAAAATTACTGAACCGATTACGATGAAATTTGGTATGTGGTTAAGACCTAGAATAACACATAGGCTACTTTTTATCCCAGAGTTCCAGCGTGATTGATAGGGTTTCCATGCGGACGAAGTCGCGGGCGGCCTCTAGTAAATATTTATAATAACTAGCTGTCCCGGCGAAGAGTGAATCAGTCAAGCCGTTTCGGAGGAGTACGGGAACGAACATTGTGACACGAGAATTTAATATATTATGATATACTAGCGACCCGCCCCGGCTTCGCACGGGTGCAAAATTATAAATGTTTATTATACATAAAAACCTTCTTCTTGAATCACTCTACCTGTTACAAAAAACCGCATCAAAATCCGTTGCTTAATTTTCAAGATTTAAGCATACAGATAAACAGACTAAAATAGCGACTTTGTTTTATACTATGTAGTCATATAGATATATACATACATACAATCACGAATATACGAGAAGACAGAAAAAAACGTATCAAAAGGACTGATAGGCCACGTTCAGCTCTGTGGCTTCGTGATGGAATTGAGATTCAAATAGTGACAAGTCGCTAGCCCATCGCTTGAAAGAAGAATTTCGAGTATATTAGCCATCTTTTAGTCGTTTTTTACGACATCTGTGGGAAAGAGATTGGATGGTCATTAAGCCAAACAGCGTGATCAGTCTTTTCTAAGGGTGTTGGCTTTGTCTACCCCGCAAGGGATATAGACGTGATTATATGTATGTATGTAGGTATGTTGAATAAATAAAAAATCTGAAAAAATCGTCACAGTCTTCTAAAGACGAACAAATGACCCAATATGGGTCAGGTTTACCTGCAAAGGTCGCGGAGGTCGGACGGGAGTCGCTTCGTGTAAAAATCTGACTCACCCAATCCAGGGTCCATGGACGAAGATTTACACAGACTTCAGACATGTTAGGATGTGACCAGGCCTGACGCCAGGACAAAGAAGAATCTTCTAGAAGCATGCCCCGGGCTCCTCTCCAGAGTGGTGAGGATGTAACCGAGACTGATACCAGAACGAAGAAGAATCTTCTAGAAATAGAACAACCTTATTGTCCGCTTCACCCGTTCTATGTACACGTTAGTAATACATACATATAAACACGTCTGTATCCCTTGCGGGATGGACAGAGCCAACAGCCTCAAAAAGACTGATAGGCCTCATTCAGCTGTTTGGCTTAATGATAGAATAGTTAGTACATACATACATACATATGATCACGTCCTCATTCCTCACGGGGTGGATAGAGCCAACAGCCTCAAAAAGACTTTGGCTTAATTATAGAATAGTTAGTAATATGAGCAACTTAACAGCATTACAAGGAAACCGACTATTATTGCATTGTCTTCAAGTCATTTATAAACTTGGAGGATGAAAACAATGGAGGAGGCGTGAAAGGTAGCAGTGTTCATTGTGCCGTGTGGTTCCCGGCACCAATACAAAAAAGAATAGGACCACTCCAACTCTTTCCCATGGATGTCGTAAAAGGCGACTAAGGAATAGGCTTACAAACTTGGGATTCTTTTTAGGCGATGGGCTAGCAACCTGTCACTATTTGAATCTTAATTCTATCATTAAGCCAAATAGCTAAACGTGGCCATTCAGTCTTTTCAAGACTGTTGGCTCTGTCTACCCCGCAAGGGATATAAACGTGACCATATGTATGTATGTATGTATGTTCATTTAGCTCTGTCTACCCCACAAGGGATATAGACGTGACGATATGTATGTATGTATATATGTATACATACAAACATATAATAATCAAGAAGAAGAGTGGGAAGACCTAGACGAACGTTTCTTGATCAAATCAAGGACGTCCTGGAAAAGGGTCAGGTCAAAAGTACCCGAAACCGCGGATGAAGCGAAGGAAGTATGCAGAGATCGTGGCAAGTGGAAAGAGGTAGTCTCTGCCTACCCCTCCGGGAAAGAGGCGAGATTTTATGTATGTATGTATATAATAATCATGTCTTTATACCGTATTCTAGCTTTTAGTGCCGTGTGGTTCTCAGCTCTCAAAAAAAGGACTACTCAATCTCTTTAAATTCTCTCTCGTGACTAAGGGATATAAAAAAAAATATATTACAATGAACGAATTCTCCAGCGATTACATTCTCCGTGTTCAGAATCTTCGAGACCCTTTCAGCCGGTCTTGCAAACATTACTTAACGCGTAATGGTCGAGTGGTTCCACTACGAATACGTTGTTATTTTTCATATTAATTAAGTGCATTACAATTGCATATTGCACTGAGCTAGGCCAGTTTGACGGCCTCTGTAGCGCGGCGGTAGTGCGCTTGTCTATGACACCGGAGGTCCCGGGTTCGAATCCCGGCCAGGGCATGATGAGTAACGAACTTTTTCTGATTGGCCTGGGTCTTGGATGTTTATCTATAAACGTATTATTTATAAAATATAGTATCGTTGAGTTAGTATCTCGTAACACAAGTCTCGAACTTACATCGAGGCTAACTCAATCTGTGTAATTTGTCCCGTATATAATTATTTATTATTAATTTATTTATCTATATACGTATTTATTATATGTGTATTTATTATAGTGCCGTCTTGTTACCGGCACCAGTACAAAAAAGAATAGGACCACTTCATCTCTTTCCCATGGATGTATTAAAAGGCGACTAAGGGATAGGCTTACAAACATGAAGCCGTACGGCTGATGTGACATTTCAGTATGTTCGAGACTGTCGGCTCTGTGTACCCCGCAAGGGATATAGACGTGACTTTATGTATGTATGTAAACAATCACTAAGTACCTACTTACATAATTCCAATTCGTGGCGTAGCAAGTAGAGAAAACTTTTGCATCTCTGACAGATAAATCCTTCATTTGCTCATCAGTAATACTTCTTACAATATAAAAGCCGGTACGCCAAGCCACAAAAGATTGACATACAAACAAAATATGTAATATAACACGAAGTTCTAATAAATTAAACGATTTTTTTAAAAGCAAAGACATTTTATACTATCGCTCAAAAAAATAACACTGGCCAGTTACAAATTTAGATTTTTTTTTATGATATTAATTATTTAAGCAGTTTAATTTGTTTCATAATTAAGTAGTAGGTATTGTGTGTTTATAATAATTAATTAATTAGAAAAAGGCCTCACAAAAATGTTTCTATTTATAAATATTTTTTTGTTGAATGCAAATTGGGCTCGAATTTAGATTTTATATTTTATTAATATATATTTTATAATTCAAAATTATAGAATATTTATTAATTTTCGGGGTTCACAAGTTATGTGCTATTTAAAAATCACCTTGGAAATAATATTATGTATACAAAAACTTCACATAAATTTCAATGTCAGGCGGATTTTGAATAATTGTAGGAAGTGTTACTTATCAACTTTTGTTATAACAATACTAAGTTTAATACAGTTATATTAAAATTTCAAACTTCCTGATTACACTTGTCCTTTTAATTTTTGAAATATATAGATAATATCACGATAATAAAACAATGTTTATTTTTATACTCTGACATTTTCATTAGGACTTCACTTTATACACTGAATTGATTTAGAATAAAATAAAAACATGGCCGTCAATTAACTTTGTGCACTTTGATCTAAATGTGTGAAAATTACAATGCCCATACTTTGTTTATTAGTATTTTAATAACATTGTTAAATTATCCTCTATTTAACGCAAAAAGAAGGTAATACTATCGCCTTGCGGAGTGGACAGACCCAACAGTCTCGAACAGCCAATAGGCCACGTTCAGCTGTTTGGCTTGATGATAGAATTGATAGGTTGCTAGCCCATCGCCTAAAAGAAGAATGTGTTTTATAAAACTCTCCTTTTTTGCTAGCAAATCGCCTAAAAGAAGAATCTCAAGTTTAAAAGACTGTCCCTTAGTCGCCTTTTACGAAATCCATGGGAAAGAGGACGAGTAGTTCTATTTTTTAACGGTGCCGGTGACCACACGGCATTGATAATAATAAAAAAAATACTTACAAAACTCCATATAGTACCGTAGCCGAGCCAAAATCGATGCAAATTATCTATCGCCGTAAGATGGGTATACTCAATAGCTGTCACTGTACATATTTTATACCCGACGATGGAACAAAGAATTGAAACAAGAAACGCAACAAAATGAAATAATAATTTCATTTTTAATACACCTTTTTTATTCACTAAACACTCATTTAAAGAATGCATGAACATTATTCCAAAATCGAAACTGGAATAATTTAAAAAGAATGACAATCGATTTGTTCCAAAATGAATTTAGAAAAATATGTACTTAGCTTTATATTATAATTTTAAATTTAGAATTATTTAAATTAATTTTCTTTTATTAAGGTTTAATTTAGTTTAATTTATAATTTTAGTTATCATTTAATTAAGTAATTTTTCGGAGTTATTTTAATAATAACTGCACTATCTAATAAATTCTGTATAACTAACGACTTTCAAGATGCCAACACTTGTCTGAATAACTTGAATATAAATAAGGGGTAATTTTAAGCGTTATAAAAAATTTGGCTGAACAATAGAAAATGATAATTATCTATATTTTTTAAATTGCTTTTTTACACTTTTCGTCTTTCGTCGATTACTGATTCTGCGTAGCCTTGAGTCTTCCAATATTTACTTAAGTTAATGATACATATATATTTTTATTAAAAAAAAATATATTTATTAAAATATGCATTGTATTTTTAGTGATTTTATAAAAAAAATTATATGAAAAAGAAATTTACTATCATAATTAAAAAAATAAGGCCATTATAGAATTATATTAATTTAATAACTTTGTTTTATATAAGTGCCAAGTAACACAACTATTTAGATCTGAACTAAACCTAGTAACAGGTTTAAAAGAATGCATGAACATCATTCAATTCAATTAATTATTGCATCATATTTCAAGAAAATGTATGGTTTCTGAGACTTTTGAATAGGATCTCTTTACCTTTTTCACATGGATTCAAAGTAAGAGACGACTAAAGAAGTTTTAATAATACCTCATGTAAATCATTGCCCGGCTTCCGACGAAATTTTCCAACAAAAAAATTGACTGAAGCTTAAAAAGATTATTTCTTCTAAGGGACTTCAATCTAAAAGAAAAATACATTGACTCATTTCATTTATTTATATATTCACCTGCGACTTTTAAGTGCGTCATCCAATTATTTGACAAAAAAAAATATTTTGATATTTTTTGTGAACAATAAATGTAAACTATGTTAACAGAGTTTAATAAGGAATAACTTTAATAAAAAAAACGTGAAGATTCCATCGTTTAATGCTATCATCTTTAATTAATACCCGTCCAGTTAAAATAAATAATATTAAAATGAAATAATGAAAACCGCATTACAAATTTAAAAAATCTCAATCTTAACACTGGTCGAATACAAATCACCCCGTTTTTAATTTTTAATTCGCTATAAAATATATTTTTGGATAGCATACATACATACATATAATCACGTCTATATCCCTTGCGGGGCAGATAGAGCCTACAGTCTTGTAAAGACTGATAGGCCACGTTCAGCTATTTGGCTTTAAGATAGGATTGAGATTCAAATAGTGACAGGTTGCTAGCCCATCGCCTAAAAGAAGAATCCCATGTTTATAAGCCTACCCCTTAGTCGGCTTTTACGACATCCATGGGAAAGAGATGGAGTGTTCCTATTCTTTTTTGTATTGGTGCCGGGAACAACACGGCACCCGGGAACCACACGGCACACAACAATTTTTGGGTAGTTGTATATGTACTTATTTATGTTTAATTACCATAGACATAACGTACCTTGACTTTTATCGTAAACCGTGTCACATACTTACGTAATGTGCAATTATAAAGGTAAGTATACAATGTACGTACACCTTGACTTTGCTCGTTATTATCATTAATTCTATTTTGAGTCGAGATTTTTTTTAATGAAAATATTAATAGAATAGAATAGATTTAATTTCAAAAAAATTAGATACGAGGTATCAATTATTGACGTCACATCACTTAAATCTAATCATAACTACTACCGCTTCCGAAGCGCATGTGTAGAAGAAGCGGCGGAACAAACTACACTGTAGCGTTTTCACCGGAAGTCAATTTACAAATATAGATCTCTTGAATCAAAATCGTGGACGAATGCACATTGTCTACATAAAAAAAAACATGAATGAATGTTAAACTAATTATTTGAATACGAATATTTCGTCATATAAATAAAGATAAAATAAGATATGTTCACATACATACATAAAATCACGCCTCTTTCCCGGAGGGGTAGGCAGAGACTACCTCTTTCCACTTGCCACGATCCCTGCATACTTCCTTTGCTTCATCCACATTCATAACTCTCTTCATGCAAGCTCGGCGGTTTCGGGTACTTTTGACCTGACCCTTTACCAGGACGTCCTTAATTTGATCAAGATATGTTCGTCTAGGTCTTCCCACCCCGACCTTTCCCTCCAAACTCTCCATGTATATCTGCTTAGTACACACTGTACAAATTATATCAACACCATGTCAAAAATGCACAAGCATTTAAGAGGCAGTTATGATCTTATTACCACTTCCTTTACAGTGCCGTGTGGTTCCCGGCACCAATATTAAAAGAATTCCACCACTCCATCTCTTTACTATGGATATCGTAAAAGGCGACTAAGGAAACTTCCAGTGTTAGTCGTCTACTCGACAGAAAGGCTTTATATTCTTTTCTAATTATTTCATGCTGTTAGAAGGTACTTAGCTATTAACCCTTGGAAAATATAAAAATAGGTTAAAATTTTTTTGTAACTTATATATATAAAGGCACGTATATATTCTTTGCGGGGTAGACAGGGCCGATAGTCTTGAAAAACCAGACATGCCACGTTCAGCTTGATGATAGATTTGGGATTCAAATAGTGACAAATCACTGTCCCATCCATCCCAAGTACCTATATAAGCCTATACCTTAGTCGCCATTTACGACATCCATGGAAAAGAGACGATGAGATCCTATTTTTTTTTCTATAGGTGCCGGGAACCACACGGCATTAATCTATACTAATATTATAAACGCGAAAGTTTGTGAGTAGGTATGTCAGTATGGATGTTTGTTTACTCTTTCACGCAAAAACTACTGAACCGATTACGATGAAATTGGGCATGTAGATAGCTGAAGACCCAGAATAACATATAGGCTACTTTTTATCCCGTAGTCCCCGCGTGAATGATTCCACGCGGACGAAGTCGCGGGCGGCCTCTAGTACTTAATAATGTATAGACTTACGTAATTCCAAAAAGTTGCGTATGCGCTCAGATATTTAGCAAGCACTTCTATATCCGGCACTGACATGTAATAATCCGATATATTATATATAATTCCACATCCCCAACACGACACAAATAATGCTATAGAAAAATTGATAAAATGATAAACTTGTACGAGTCTCATCTTGAGATGATGTATTTGAAACTGACGAAAATGCGATGAAAATTGATGATTGAAAAATCATTTTTCGTCATGTATGAATATTAATTTACGTGTAAAATTGTGTTGCTTCCTTGAGTAAATTAGAAATAACTATTAGTAAGTAAGTATTAGTCATTTATAGACCGCCTCCGAAAAAGGAGGATCTCAATATGCTTACATATTTTTTTTAAGAAAGAAAAAAACAACATATTTATGTGCCAACTGCTCCCTTTCCGTGCAAATCGTATGTCTTTCTGAGTGCCGTGTGGTACCCGTCACTACATAATAGGACCACTCTTATATCTTCCTAACTATGTCGTGCAAGGCGATTAAGGGAAAGGCTAATCAACTTGAGATACTTCTTGAGCCGTGTGGTTCCCGGCACCAATAGAAAAAAATAATAGGACCACTCCATCTCTTTCCCGCATGGATGTCGTAAAAGGCGACTAAGAGATAGGCTTATATGCTTGGGATTACTATATGAATCTCAATTCTATCATTTAGCCAAGCAGCTGAACGTGGCCTATCAGTCTTTTCAAGACTGTTGGCTCTGTCTACCCCGCTGATAGGCCACGTTTAGTTGTTTGCCATTATGATGGAATTGAGATACAAATAGTGACAGGTTGCTAGCTCATCGCCTAAAAGAGGAATCCCAAGTACATAAACCTGTCCCTAAGTCGCCTTTTACGACATCCATGAGAAAGATACCTACACAATACAAGGCATTCTGGTCAAAGGGTAACATAAAATACGCTACCTACGAGAAGAATCCCAAGTTTTTTAGCCTTTCTCTTTGTGGAACCCATGGAAACGATATGGATGGGTCCTATCCTAACACAAGTCTCGAACATACTAACTTCGAGGCTAACTCAATAGAATAGAATAGATTTATTTTCAAAATTGGATACAAGGTAGGTATCACTTATTGACGTCACATCACTTAAATCTAATTATAACTACTATCGCTTCCGAAGCGCATGTGTAGAAGAAGCGGCGGAACAAACTACACTGCAGCATTTTCACCGGACGTCAATATGCAAATATGGATCTCTTGAATCTAAATCGTGGACGAATGCACATTGTCTACATTAAAAAACATGAATGAATGTAAAATTAATTATTTCAATACGAATATTTCGTCAAATATCTGTGTAATTTGTCCCGTGTTATTTACTAGCTGTGCCCGCGACTTCGTCCGCGTGGAATAGTTATTAAGGGCATCATTGAGCCCTCAAGGATGAATAATTTTCCCCGTTCTTTTCACATTTTCCATTATTTCTTTGCTCCTAATAGTTGCAGCGTGATGTTACATTACCTATAGCTTTCCTCGATAAATGGTCTATTCAACGCAAAAATAATTTTTCAATTCGAACCAATAGTTCCTGAGATTAGCGCGCTCAAACAAACAAACTCTTCAGCTTTATAATATTAGTATAGATATATTTCATCTATCCTAAAGTTCCGGAATCCACACGACATAGATTGTATCATATTATTAACTGTTTGCAAAACTAAGGAATCCTTACAACAATGAAACCGTGTCATCGACCTGCTAACTAACACAATAATAATCCAATTATATTGAAGACGAGTTAAATTAACGAGTTTTTAAGTATTCCATTGTGCCGTGTGGTTCCCGGCACCAATATAAAAAAGGATAGGACCACTCCATCTCTTTCTTTCCCATGGATGTCTTAATAGGCGACTAAGGGATAGTGTTATAAAACTTGAGATACTTTTATTAGGCGATGGGCTAGCAACCTGTCACTATTTAAATGTCGATTCTATCATTAAGCCTTACAGCTGAACGTGGCCTATCGGTCTTTCAAGAGTGCTGGCTCTGTCTAACCCGTAAGAGATACGACATGATAATATGAATAGATTATTTTAAATTTGTTTGTTTGTAAACTCTTTATTGCACATAAAAAGAAATATGACAAAGTACAAAACAGTCATTGGATTTAGATGTATATGGTATTCCGGGTCTTCAGCTACCTACAGTTCAAATTTTATCGTAATCGGTTCAGTAATTTTTGCGTGAAAGAGTAACAAACGTCCATACTGACATACCCACAAACTTTCGCATTTATAATATTAGTAGGATGATTTTTTCTTGTCATTTTATCTATACTAATATTATAAAGAGAATATAATTAGAATTGAAAAAATATTTTTGCGTTGAATAGACCATTTATCGAGGAAGGCTTTAGGTTATATCACGCTGCAACAATAAGGAGACAAAGAAATAATGGAATATGTGAACGGGGGAAATTATTCATCCTTGAGGCCTTCAATGATGCCCAAAAAAACTATTCCACGCGGACGAAGTCGCGGGCACAGCTAGTATTTAATATGTAGGTAGTAAGATGGAATTCTTTTGGCATTTAAAAAAATATAGGTAAGTAATTTGTACGTAAGTAGGTATCAATATAAAATATACGTACAACTATCTTACCTTTTGACTAGCTTGAAAAATATAAGAAAATACACTAAGAGTACCTATTTTCCTATTTGCGATGTGCCAGCAACCTGTCACTATTTGTATCTCAATTCTACCACTAAGCCTAACAGCTGAACGTGGCCTGTCGGTCTTTCAATACTGCTGGCTCTGTCTACCCCGTAAGCGATATAGACATGATTATATGAATGAATAAAAGAATGATTTTCGAAATATATTACCAGCGCGAACAAAATGTTTACAATTAGTAACAGTTGGTAGAAGATAATATCATACACTTACATAGTTCCAATTTGTCAGGAAGCACGTAACAAATTTTCTTATATTGTCCACATCTGGTATTCTTCTCTCTTCTTCTGTCAAATTGAAAGCTATAACACAACCGGCCAGCACAACACTATAACTCAACAAAACAGCTAAACTATGGAAAACAGTTTTCAAAATTAATTTCACGTCAAAACAATGTTTCAAATTATCATCGTTCATTGTACACGTTTTATCGTGATTCATAATACGAATTCCGCGATTTGGACTATTTAGAATTATAATTCTCTATTTGAATGTTTTTTTTGTAATTAAAACATTTTTTATTTTTTTTAACAATATTCCAACTTAATTTCAAATTTGAATCGCACGTTCGAATTCATTAACAATTTCTTTAAATTAGAATTTAAAAAAAGAAATGTTTTATTATTCTATTTAAATGATATTCTTTATTCGAATTTCACTGCAGTTCTTTTTTCGAATGCAATGTTTATGTTTACGCGTCCGAATAGTCATAGGTTGACCGTCTTATTGGTTAATTAATTTATGCGCGCGCCGTGCCGGGGTTCCGCAATGTTACGCGGGTAATTGTTTAAGCAACATCTTTAATTTGTTTTAACCCCCTTTAAAAAAATGCATACACATCTTCAGACAAAAAAAACACGTCTCGTTCCCGGAGGGGTAGGCGGCAACTACATCTTTCTCTTCATCTTTCATTATTCTCATCATGAAAGTTCGTCAGTTAAATAATACTAAAGATATAAATATAATATTAAATAAAGGTAAGGTAGTGGCAATGACAATGTTGGAAGACGTATGAACTATAAACAAAAAGTTAACGAATGTTCGAACGTTCGTTAACGAATTCAAGTTAGACATTTTTTCATTAATATATTGATGTACATCAAGGAAAATAAAACTTATAATAAAGAGAAATTTAGTACAAGGGCACTACTTATTTCTAGAGTAATTTCTTCCAGCAGGCACACGACAGGAAAGTGTAAAGAAAGGCATTGGTTTGTGTACATATTAATTAATAATTAATTAATTAATTATTTCCCTTTTTTTAAAACGTGTACCGATATAGTAATGACATTATTTCTAAAACTTGGTAGTTTTTAGTGGCAGGTAAGTACTTCAAAAATGTACAGAACCCTATACACTAATCGGGTACTGTCAAAGAATATTTTAACTAAATAGTGTCTCCTAAACTGGTTTGGTTAGATTTGAACCTTGAACCGAGACCAGCTGAGACCTTGTGTAAATGACTATTCCAATGGGTATGTTAAATAATATTACGATTGGGTAGTAGTTATAATTACATTTAAGTGATGTGCCGGCAATAAGTGATACCTTGTATCCAATTCTGAAAATACATACATACATATGGTCACGTCTATATCCCTTGCGGGGTAGACAGAGCCAACAGTCTTGAAAAGATTGAATGGCCACATTCAGCTATTTGGCTTAACGATAGAATTGAGATTCAACTAGTGACAGGTTGCTAACCCATCGCCTAAAAAGAGTCCCAAGTTTGTAAGCCTACCCCTTAGTCGCCTTTTACGACATCCATGAAAAAAGATGGAGTGATCCTAGTCTTTTTTGTATTGGTGCCGGTAACCACACGGCACATTATTGACAATTTTGGCATTAAATTTATTCTATAGCTATTTATTCTAATCTATTCTAATTCTAATCTATTCTATAGCTTTAGCCACGGGCTTTCCTCCTGTTTCTTTCCGCGAAATTCTTTAAGGCGACGGGCTAGCAACCTGTCACTATTTGAATATCAATTCCATCATTAAGCTATACAGCT